>NW_016911621.1:34636-96300 GCF_001483705.2 Eufriesea mexicana | reverse complement strand
AATAATAATAATGATGATAATAATAATAATAAATATAATATAATATAATAATAATAAAAATGGAATGTAAT
Source organism: Eufriesea mexicana (assembly GCF_001483705.2). Classification (NCBI taxonomy): domain Eukaryota; kingdom Metazoa; phylum Arthropoda; class Insecta; order Hymenoptera; family Apidae; genus Eufriesea; species Eufriesea mexicana. Next base: position 96,229 of record NW_016911621.1, on the reverse strand, counting down.
ATAATACATAATAATACATAATGAGGCAAAAAAAAATTAGGGGGAAAGTGGTGTTGAATTTTTACAAATGTCATTTAACAATAATAATAATGATGATAATAATAATAGTAAATATAATATAATATAATAATAATAAAAATACAATGTAATAATATAACAATAATAATAAAAATTAACGAGGAAGTAATGTCGAATTTTCACAGTAGACGATGTTATTTCGTTTTTATTTTAATTTCAAATAATATTCCCAACTTGAATCATTGCAACTATTATAAATAAAAATAGTCGACACGATATTTAATCCAACCTTCTTGTCTCGAAACGAAACGATTACCATTACACTAATCTACGCATATAACAATAAATATAATACGATAATAATAATTAATAATAAGCAAAATTATTTTTTGGTCAACCTAATATTTCGAGTTACCTCCAGAACAATTTTTCTTGCCAATTTTAATCCCTTATGGGGTATTCCACCGTTTCCAATTAAACGAACACCTCGCGCATTTCGTCCAGAACATAGTATACCCCTTTGTATAGTACATTCAATCCTCTTACATGTACGCCTCGTCGTCTAGCAACCCTCAAGAGTTAAATAAAGCGATTTCGAGCGATTTCTTTCGGAAAATACGCGTAATTCGAGCGATCGATCCTCTCCAGTCGCTTCGTCATCGGAAATGGATGGTATTACGATTGTTAGCTCGCTTTGTTACTGCAAATTCCAGCGCACCTGACTCGCGGCAATTTTTTCCCAACCCCCCATCCGCCCCCTTGCGTACCCAGCTCGAGTTCCCTCGATCGTTACCGTGATTCATCGATCGATTCATTAAAGAACGCAGTATCGTAGTCGAAGTTAATGTCACAGCAATCGATATGCCGTATGGCGTGCCATCGAAACAGTTTGTGATTGCGTGCCGTTTGGAAACGAGTCAGGTCCGGTGAGTGTGGAAAACCGCACGCGCCTACGGGAAATCAATAACGCAGCTTCCGCATGCCTCGCAAGAGAAGAGTTTCCATCCTCCTCGTGGAAAACTATTGTCATTGAATATTATTTATTTTCTTCCCTTTTTCTCCTCATTTTCCTTGTCTTTTTTCCGGCCCTCTTTCTTTCGCCAAGGGTAACGGGTGTTTTTATTGAAGTATACAGGTGGCAACGACATTGTATTGAAAATTGTCTTTTCTACTTTCCTAAATACGCTGCAAAATCACAGAAAGATTTAAAAATTTTTTTAAATACGTAATTAAAATTTACAGAAATTGTAAAATGTCGGATGGAATTTGAAAAAATTAAATGTGGCGAGAAATAATAATAATGGGAAATTGAATATAATGTGGAGTAATATTGCATATTTCGAAATTTGTGAAAATATTGATTAGAAAATGGGATATAGAATTTATTGTAAAAATTGTTTTTATCTTTAGTGTCGTTTTGAAAAATAACGGGAGAATTTTTGGTTAATGGAGTTGGAGGCTTTTAAAGTTAGCTTCTATATCTTTATTGACATGGTATAAAGTTGGATAAAGGATAAAATTTTTTGCAACGTAATTATATAGATATTTAAATATTTTTTATCTTTTTTGATGTGATCCAAAATTGTTAAGAAATTCGACTTACTGTAATCATAATTAGTAGTATTGAAAATTGTCTTTTCTACTTTCCTAAATACGCTGTAAAATCACAAAGAGATTTTAAAAATTTTTCAAACACGTAATTTGTATTTAAAGAAATTGTAAAATGTCGGATGGACTTTGAAAAAATTAAATGTGACGAGAAATAATAATAATGGGAAATTGAATATAATGTAGAGTAATATTGCATATTTCGAAATTTGTGAAAATATTGATTAGAAAATGGGATATAGAATTTATTGTAAAAATTGTTTTTATCTTTAGTGTCGTTTTGAAAAATAACGGGAGAATTTTTGGTTAATGGAGTTGGAGGCTTTTAAAGTTAGCTTCTATATCTTTATTGACATGGTATAAAATTGGAAAAAGGATAAAATTTTTTGGAACGTAATTATATAGATATTCTACATCTTTTTGACATGATCCAAAATTACTGCAATCATAATTAGTGGTTTCGAAAATTGTTAAATACGTTGTAAAATTACAAAAGGATTTTAAAAATTGTTCAAACATGTAATTAGAATTTACAGAAATCTTCTCACACTCTTACACTCTCAAAACTATTTAATACGTGTTAGAGAGTGCATATAAAAAAGCACACAATTAAAAAGCGCTTAAAAATTTCGCTTAAATATTACAATGCACCCCTAAATTACATTTTCTAAATGAGTTTTCTACATAAACTTTTTGAATAACCAACACATGTAAACCTCCAACATGTCACGTATAATTATATAACCGACTCGCGTATAATTATTAGAAACTTGTATTCCTATTCAGCATAGTAATTATTATTTATTTTTAATAATAATATATTTGCTATCAAATTTATTTTTTGAAAATTATTGAAAACATATATTCTCTAACGCACTAGCAATACGTTTGCATGACATATCTAGCCTTAATCCAGCAGCTTAATTGGCCTTTTGCACTTTGATTTAATTCTGAAAAATGATATATTGGAGAGTTATTTGATTTTACTTAACCACTGTACCACTATTCCATTCGAGATAAAATTACAGGAAAATTTTAATTTTTAATCGCTGCAAAATTTCTCTCTCAAAAATTACATGTAATACTATTGGGTTGACAAGAAAGTACTTTCAATTTTTTAGTGTGATATAAAACTCAATTTTTTCTATACAGTAAATGAACTTTAATCGGTCAAATATCTTCCATTCTATTCGATGACCTTTTCCCATCTTTCTGGTAACTTCATGATCCTGCGCTCATAGAATTTCTGCTCCTTATCTGCAAAAACTTAACCAAGTGCGTAAATCTCAGAAGGTCGACCAGAACGTTGTGGGTATCTTTCAGTGAAAAATCTTCGGAACGAAACTTTTTAAACTAATTCTGACACGTGCGTTCTGTTAAACAATCAACACCATAAACTCCTCGTATCTCTTTGTGAGCCTCGGCCGCATTCTTGCCTTTATGAAAATAAAAAAGTAAAATGCGTCGAAAATGCTTATTTTTGCAGTCCATGTTAAGACTGACCGTGAACTGACAGTTATAAACGAAATTACACGGAATTTCACGAAATACCAACCTAAAGGTATCGACTACCACATCTGAAAAGAAAAAGATTCTAACATTGACAAAAGAATAACTAAACAAGTATAACATTATTTACCGATGCAAACCGAAATTACTTTCTTGCCAACCCAATATTACATAGAAGGCCGAGAAAATTGAACAACGCATATATGCATCCACCGTCCCTGCTGGTGACTTTCACCGGACGCATATATGCGTCCATAGCGTTCTAAGGGTTAAATATAATTATGGTCGTATGACCATAAGTATATATTTCTAATATCCGAGGATTCACGACGAAATGGACTCGTTATTGTGCAAAGGGTTAAAACCAGGTAGTTAATTCCTTATTGTCGCTAATTCTCATTCAACTCGCGCGCCATTATCGTCGACGATTCTCAAAGGTTAAGACGTTTGACAAACTTCCGCAAAGCAACAATTTTTTACGTTATTTCGAGAAATATCGTGACGCAGCAAACCGGTTCCCTGGTCCTTTGTTCTCGCCACAAAACCCCTATATAAATGTCAACTGAAAAAATACAATGCAATAAAGCAAATTCGCATTCAACAGACACACACTCCACTCTCAAAAGAACAAAAAAGGAGAGAAAAAAGGAATGAAACAGAATAAAGATAAAACAGGTCTTTTATTTCTTAATCCTCTGCAGTCCAAGCCGCATTCAATGCTTTATCTCAAACGCTTCATAGTCAAGGATTTACTCAGAAATACCGCTCAAAATTTGATTCCATTTTCATATTTTTCTAATCGATAACGCATCCATGTTGATGACATCGCTTTGCGAATCAAATTGACACTTTGATCGTAGAGTATTCTAGATTCGAACAATTCCTGGAGGCAATTGGTTATTCGAGATACAAATCTAATATTGTATTAATTTTTCGTTTATTATACATTTAAAAAAATATTTTAATTTTTCTGGAAATAGAATAATTTATTTGGAGTATGCGATGACAACTATCACAGAACACGTATATTATTGCTGAACACGGTTTCAGAAAATTTTAATTCATTCGTTAATTGTATTACAAATTATGCAATATAGTTATAAATAAAAACAGAGAATATTGTGTTTAAAAAAGAATTATGGGATTTGACCGAATGTTGATAAGGGAAATCAACGTGTGGATTTTTAACTCATTTGCATCATGGCTCTACTTAAGGTGCCGTGTTCAGGCATCAGCGACGTTCAATTGACGACTAGCCTGTATCACCGCACGTAGCACCTACTCATAATGGCAGTTAAAAGGATTTTCATGACAAAAGTAAAACTTGTTAAGAATATAATGGCTCACAAAAGGGATCAAACATGATCTGTTGCATATAAAGAATATTCAGCAACTGGTAATGGAAAAAGTCTGCTCGCGGATTATTCCGCGCTCGGTGATAAGCGACAGTCGTGGCTCGCGGAATATTCCGCGCTCGGTGATAGACGACAGTCGTGGCACGCGGAATATTCCGCGCTTGGATGCAAATGGGTTAAACGACGATATCTCTAAAACGAAAATTTATGCCAAAGTTGTGATCCCTGCAATTGTGGACATGCGTTCACAGTTCATAATGATGAGAAACGCCTGCTTTTTGGGTAACAGTTAACCCTTTGCACTCGGTCATCTTTTCGTTACAGAGACATAGTAATTCGAAGACTTTCTGCCATAAAGTCGACGATATTTTGAAAACGGTAAATAAGAAATGCAAATTAATTGTAAGACATAGAATTATTTTACCTCGATATTCTACGCGTTGTTGGACAATTTTAAATTGGAGATATTAATTAACAACGATCTTTAGAATCTGATTAAATGACGACTGAGAGTCGCCTCTCGAGTGCAAAGGGTTAAAGAGTTAGAGTACAAAGTTTTAGATTTAAGAGAGTTAAAATTTAAGAGCGTACAAATAGCTACGCTTTATATGTGAAAATGAATAAAAATCGATTAAAACGACACACAGAAGCCAATTGGACATAGGATCATGAAGGGTGAACAAATCTAGCTTCCCCGAAGTCGTTGTGTTATACCTTCAGCATCGACAGGCGACCTGGTATAAAACACGAAGCGATGGTAACTCGCTGGTAACTCGATTTGCCTGTCATCCGTGAAATTGCGTTACCACTCGCCAGCATTTTTCATGATTCACGAAAAGGTCCACTTTAGACGTAGGAGCCTGGCCTGAAACAACGAGGAAGCAATTGATAAGCGAGACCATGTCCAGGAACGAAAATGGACGTAGGTGGGCTAAGAGGGTAGGAAAGGGTACAAAAACCTAGTGAGAAGGGAGTGCATAAATTTCTATGAGAATAGAGGAGGCTAGGTGTCCGTTCATCCTGCTGGATAGAAACAGGATTAAGCGAAGAATCGAAAGAAAAAGTCCTAGTGGATGTGAAATTAGGTCATCTTGAATCGACGAAGGAGACAAGAAAGGGATCAAAACATAGTGAAAAGGAAGTGAATAAATTTCGATAAGAATAGAGAAGGCTAGGTATCCGTTTATTCTGCAAAATGAAAATTGTATTAACCCAAAAATCAAAAGAGAGAATAGTTGAAATAAGAAGTCAACTAAAGTTTAGATAAAAGTCATACTGGATATCAAATTAAGTCTTCTTGAGTCAACGAAGGTGAGAAGAAAGGGTTCAAAACATAGTGAAAAGGGAGTGAATAAATTTCTATGAGAATAGAGGAGGCTAGGTATCTTTCATTCTGCAGGATAGAAATTGGATTAGGAGAAAGATCGAAAGAAAGAATATTTGAAATAGGAAATCAACTGAAGATGGGATAAAAGTCATACTGGATGTCAAATTAAGTCTTCTTGAGTCAACGAAGGTGAGAAGAAAGGGTTCAAAACATAGTGAAAAGGGAGTGAATAAATTTCTATGAGAATAGAGGAGACTAGGTGTCTTTTATTCTGCAGGATAGAAATTGGATTAAGCCAAGAATTGAAAGAAACGATATTTGAAATAGGAAGTCAACTGAAGTTGGAATAAATGTCGTACTGGATGTCAAAGTAGGTCTTGTTGTATCGACGAAGGGGGTAAGAAAGGGTTCAGAAGCTAGTGAAAAGGGAATGTATAAATTTGGATGAGAATAAAGAAGGCTAGGTGTCTTTCACTCTGCAGGATAGAAATTGGATTAGGAGAAAGATCGAAAGAAAGAATATTTGAAGTAGGAAGTCAACTGAAGTTGGGATAAAAGTCATACTAAATGTCAAATTAGGTCTTTTTGAGTCGTTGAAGGGGGTAAATAAGTAAAGGTTCAAAACCTAGCGAAAAGGAAGTGCATAAATTTCTATGAGAATAGAGGAGGCTAGGTGTCTTTCATTCTACAAGATAGAAATTGGATTAAGCGAAGAATCGAAAGAGAGAATAGTTGAAGTAAGAAGTCGGCTGGAGTAGGAGTAAAAGTTGTACCGGATGTTAAATTAAGTCTTGTTGGGTGGACGTTTCTCGCTGTTAATTGACTCTTCTGCCTACGGCACTTCTCGGTGCAATTAGGAGGGTCCGATTTCTTGTCGCAGTACGTCTCTATGCTCTGTTCTGCTCTTCATCGCGATGCACTTGAATTGCAATTTTTCTTTACCTTTAACTTTTGCTGTCTCGTCGTTGGAACACGCTGGAACACCTTCGTTTAACCATCCAAGAATTTTCTTGTTCGATTAATCAGCGTTTGCAACGTATGGGTGGGACTTTTGATAGAGACATTGTTATCAGCAAATATCGAGAATATTGGAATGCTATTGATAATTCGATATATCGATGATGATCGTGATGTATTTGTTTAATTCATTTGCTTCATTGGCGTATGTACATTCGCATTCACGTTGAGAGTGAACACACACTGCATTAATTTTTAATTCTTTCTTCCTTTCATCGCATAGCCTGGACTGTAATATTAGGGTTACATGTGACTGTAATATTACAGCTTTTAATACTTTTTGAAATACTCGTAAATATAATTTGATAAAATAAATTTAACAACGATGGTGCATTTTTCATTTATTCCTATGATGCAAATGGATTTACGGGACAGAAAAGAATGTAGTCAAACAGAAGAAATATGAATATAAACTCACTTGCAATGTTATAGTTATATTATATATATGTAATTATAGAAATAAATTGTATTACATAATTATAAAAATAGTTAAAATTAAAGTTAAAATTAAAATAAAGTAGAAGCCAAAATAAAAAGAAGAAAGAAGAAATAATTATAATTATAATGATAGTAAAGGTAGTAATACTAACCAATAATAGTAAATTGTTACTAAAAATACTAAAATGTTATATATATTACTATTAATTAACAGCCATAACAGCAACAAAGATTATAATAATAGGAAGAAGAAATATAAACATGTAGAAAAATTAACGATCAGAATAATTTTTATTTTCAAATTTTTACGTCAGTGAAGCTTGTTACTCATTATAGGATTAATTAAGGTATCAAAATTTACGTAAGCCTTTAATTCGTGTACCTCGTTTTCTTACAAGAATCTTATAAGTAAAATCGAAGTTAAAAAGATGGTATTTTTAGAATCTGTTTTCGATAAAATCTCAGACTCTCAGCTATCACTGTCCCAAAAGTTCCAAACTTATAATTGGTAAACTTTGCATTCCCTAACTTTTATTACAAACAAACGATCTCGAAACGAGGGTTCAATGACAATAACCTCCTCCCTCCCTGAAAACTTTATGCTGCAAAAAATCCTACTCAAATATTTCCAAAGTTAATATCGAAATTACCAAAGAAATTTAAAATATTTAATTTCTTCGGACCAATTCTTAAGTCAAACTATCTTAAATCAATCCTTATCTACAATATAAATAATTAATTAACTACTTGCGTTTGAAAAACGTATCACGCACGTCGTAATAATGCTTTTGTCACAGAATCGCCAACGACGTGGTATACACGTCGTTAGGCAATTGTTACAGAAACACTGGACTGTTCTGACACACGCGTCTATGAATTCCTTGCCACCGCAAGTGGTGAAAGTTTAGGAAAACGTATATACAGAAACCACGCGCACTGTGCTTATTTCTGACGCGTGCTTCCATTCAGGGACAGTGCTTTGGCACTACACACTGAACTGCCAAAGCGAAAGGGTTAAGTATCAAGATGCCTTTATCTGTGTGGGGGTCCTCCCTCACGGTCATTCGATGTCAGCTGGTCGCAGGTATCCTCAGTGGCGGCATAGCTAGAAGGGACGGTAGGAAAAGGAAGGGATGCGTTTCGTCTTGGGCCTGCTAGCACGCTCATCGGTAAGGCTACCCTAGTAGGCCCTGCCTTAGACACTGAGATATTATTCGAAGGACGGGAAGTTATATATTTGGTTGGCAACAAAGTACTTTCGGTTTTTTAGTGTGAAATAAAACTCAATTTTTTCTATACAGTAAATGTACTTTAATCGGTGAAATATCTTCCATTCTATTCGATGATCTTTTGTCATCTTTCCGGTAACTTCATGATCCCGCGCTCATAGAATTTCTGGTCCTTATCTGCAAAAAACTTAACCAAGTGCGTAAATCTCAGAAGGTCGACCAGAACGTTGTGGGTATCTTTCAGTGAAAAATCTTCGGAACGAAATTTTTTAAACTAATTCTGACACGTGCGTTCTGTTAAACAATCAACACCATAAACTCCTCGTATCTCTTTGTGAGCCTCAGCCGCATTCTTGCCTTTATGAAAATAAAAAAGTAAAATGCGTCGAAAATGCTTATTTTTGCACTCTATGTTAAGACTGACCGTGAACTGACAGTTATAAACGAAATTACACGGAATTTCACGAAATAGCACCCTAAAGGTATCGACTACCTCATCTCAAAAGAAAAAGATTCTAACATTGACAAAAGAATAACTAAACAAGCATAACATTAGTTACCGATGCAAACCGAAATTACTTTCTTGCCAACCCAATATATTGGATTGAGAGGTTTTCCGAGGACTTGCGAGAAAGTCCTCGAAGTCGGAATCCACCTAGCAGTGAGGGTGAGAATGATGTTCGCTACAGTAGTATAGCCTCTTAGAGTAGCACTTGCACGTAACGCAGAATCTATGAAAAAATTCCGGCTCTCAGGAAAATCAGTTCTTCCATGCTACCTTTCTGTCCGAAATTCTGCTCATTTTTCTTCCGAACTCGAGTCATAGCACGTTGATCATCCCGCTCGAGCCCTAAATCATCCCTGCTCGATAGACGCGTTCCGCCATCGTGGCTTATCCGCGTGCTCATTTTTCTCAATTTGTATACCCGTGATCATCATTTTTCTTTTCATTATCGAATTATCGGGTTCACGGACACGGCCATAATTCTTAATACGATCCCGGGACTAGGCTCTTCAACCGTGTAACGTAACAATCGCTTTCGACCGGTCAACTTTATGGCCAGCGATTAAATTCCTACCGCTAACGTCGGCCGCTCGGCTGTTCATCGATTATGCTAAACTGCGGTCAGGCTAAACTCGAAAACTTGACAGCATCAACATGCCATCTGTCGGTAGTTAAAATGGAAGGGTAGGCTAGCAGGGATACGACGAAATTGAATCAATAAATTCGCTCTCCGAATGCCCCTATTTCATCCAGCTCTTCAATTGCCGCTCCAATCATGTACTAATCCAATCTTCCAATCTGCTGGTACACGTTCGATGAAACTTTTTATCTGCTTGTGTTCTTGCATTCGTTCGTTCCGCGTTGGTACACGCGATCATCCTGTGCTCCCTCGACTTACATTGTAAATCTTACGTGGAAACGAGCATGCGTTAACTCTGGCTGTGGGGCAAGTTGTTCTTTAGGCTGACGTTATGGTAACTGATAAGGTGGATTTGGGTTAATCTTGGTCGGTGACATAATCTCGTAGATGTGAAGAGTATTTGGAATTTTTCATTGTTTCTTCAAGGTGTCTTCTTCGTGTTAACTCCGTGGTCGACTGGAATTATCGGAAATTAGTATATCGACGATAATAAATGTTGGATTTAGAAACATAATTAATTTAGAATCGATTCACAAATTTTTTAAATTATTTAAAAAATTATGCGAATATCAGTAATAGGAATTAGAATAATAATTGTATAAATTAATGAGCAAATTGTTCCTTAATCTAATACTTCAGTATAGAATATACTCTATTCACACTAGAACTACCAACCCAGTGAAAATGACTGGTCCCAGAATTTTCCTTTCTGCAATCACCGAACACATACACCTGCTTTAAGAATAAAATTGGTACCAACTCATACAGTTCTTCATAAGAAAGAACTGTAATCGATATATTCACTCATATTCATCGTATCGCTGAAATTACTATAATCTGTGCACGTTATAGTTAGGTACCCATTAAAGATCGGTAATTCTAATGTTAATATATATTACTAAAGTATAATATAAATTAATTATGTATAATATAATAACAAAAGGTGTTGCACCGCGTGGATGTAGACGAGCTCCACGCGGAGGGGGCAGCGTTGGTATACTCGTGTTGCCCCTTTTCTCAGTGTGCCGAATCTTCACGAGACACTGAGCACTTAGGTGTTGCAATAAAGCGAACTTTGTCTTGGTTGTATTTACACTTTATTCCACGATTATGATTTGTTTATGCGTGAATGGTGTGCGTGCTGTATCGCCTCCGCCTCTGCCGTTTTTCGTCTTGTCTTTCGTCTTCCGTTTTCTGTCTTCTCGTTTTCTCCCAACTACCGTCTTACATCTTCGACCCCTCGATACTGTCTTACGTTTTCGAGTTCTAGTTCACGTCTGATGTGTCTTGTCTGAACTCCAAAACCGTCTGATGTTTTCTGTGTGAATTCTCGCTAACGTCGTCTCACGTGTTCTGTTTGATTTCCCCAAACCGTCTTATGTCTTCGACTTCTCACGATAGTCCGATGTCTTGTTTTATAATTTGTCGATCCTCAAGAAGGACGGCGAGGCGCGTCTTCCAAGTATTATTGTCATCTCAACAAAAGGTACATTTTATATTTATATTATCCCTATTATTTTATGTCAATAATTGTAATTACGAATTATCATGTAATAATATATAATACAAAACAGAGAATTACAAATACTTTTGCTATTTCATAAAGTGCAATTTTAATTCGAAGCATAATTAAAATACAAATTTAGGTTACAGAAAAATCAATTTTTTAATTACCAATTACGCGATGGTATAAATACATGAAAAAAATGGTGAAATATGTGCATTGCTATTAAAGTAAAAAATTACTAACAGCTTAACATATAGGTTCCTTTCATTCGAGAATAGCTAGCTTATCCTCCACGTCTAGATAATCAACATTTTGTTATTTGCTATACACGTATCGCTGAATGGCGTATTGGGACAGTTTTAATTAACGACATAATTCCGTTGAAAAGAGGCGACAGAGTTTTACAGGAGACACGCGGGCACAAGTACCGCGAAGAATTTCCTTCATGCCTCGCTGTGAAAATATAAAATGCCACGATTTCTTTCTGATGTACAACCAGAAGCTATGGTTCCATTTCGATGAAGGAGGAAAAGAAGGAAGGAAATAAAAGGGTGAGAAAAAACCAGGAGGAAAGAAAAGAAAACCAGCTTAATTGCATTCTTGCTCATCTATGGCAACACCGAGGGTATGAAATGCAAGCGATGAAAAGAATAGTTCTTGTTCCTTTTCAGCGGGGGGTATATTATTCATTTTATGGGTCAACGATAGAATATCTTCTCTCTCTCTCTCTCTTTCTCTTTCTCTATGTCTATCAGTCTATCTATCTATCTATCTATCTATGAGTCTATCTATCTGTCTATGAGTCTATCTATCTATCTATGTATCTCTGTCTGTCTGTCTGTCTGTCTGTCTGTCTGTGTATCTGCCTGTTTGTCTATTTGTATATCTGTTTGTCTGTTTATCTGTATATGTTTCTGTCCTTTTACTCCCTCCCCTCTCTCTCTGTCTTTCTCTTTCTCTACCTATCTGTCTATCAGTCTATCTATCTATCTATCTATCTATGAGTCTATCTATCTGTCTATCAGTCCATCTATCTATCTATCTATCTCTGTCTGTCTGTCTGTCTGTCTGTCTGTCTGTCTGTCTGTCTATCTGTATATCTGCCTCTTTGTCTATTTGTATACCTGTCTCTCTGTTTATCTGTATATGTGTCTGTCTCTTTTTTCCCCTCTCTCTATCTCTCTCTCTCCCCTTTCTGCCCTCTCTCCCTCTGTATCTATGCTTGTCTCTCTGTTTATCTGTATATGTGTCTGTCTCTTTTTTCCCCTCTCTCTATCTCTCTCTCTCTCTCCCCTTTCTGCCCTCTCTCCCTCTGTATCTATGTATCTCTGTCTGTCTGTGTGTCTCTCTTCTACTTTTCTTCCTCTTTCTCTCTCCCTGTATCTATTTACATATGTATCACTCTATTTATCTATGTATCTTTGCTGTGTGTCTGTCTTTCCTTCTTTGTTTCTCTGTCTCTCTTTCTATCTCTATATCTATGTGTTTCTCTCTCTCTCTGTATTTATTTACATATGTATCACTCTATTTATCTATGTATCTCTATCTGTGTATCTGTCTTTCCTTCTTTTTTCTCTGTCTCTCCTCTCTCTATATCTATGTGTTTCTCCCTCTCTCTTTCTCTCTCTTTCTCTTTTTGTATATCTATCTATCTATTTATCTGGCTCATAAGAGAACGACGTATAATACAAATATATACCTTTCTCTTTTTACCTCTCTCTGTCTCTGTGTATATCTGTATCTCTCTCTCTATCTTTATCTCTATCAATAACTATTTCTTTGTCGCTCTCTCTCTACGTATCCTGCCTTCTCTGCCTCTCTCCTCATTTCTCTATCTCTTCTTGTGTCTTGGTGGGACACGAGGCAACCCAGTCATTCGCACGTCGTGATTACTAATGGTCGGAGTTACTGCTCACAAGGGTCATCGACAGCAGCAACCTTGCGTGTTGTCAGAGGGGATTGATACCATCTCCTGCTGAGCAATTTTATGAATTTTTTACTAATTTGTAGCAATTTAACGAACCGAGATACATTTGATACACCCAAAGCTATTGGAACTGTAATAGAAATGAATTCTGGATAGGATATAGAGATTTTGATTTTTCTTTCTTAATTTGAGAAGCAGAAGTTGACGGTATAGTAATTTTTAATTCCTGGTTGGTGTATCATATCGATTATAACGTCGTACTGAATTTGACAGAAAGCTAGGTTTAAGCCTATTAAACCTATTAAATCTACCATAATTTAAGTGACCTATTTTCAGTATACTCCTCAATATGCAATATAGGTATAATAAATTTTCCGACATCTCCTATTATTCTATTCTTCTTTAAATATTTTGCTTCTTTTCTATTCACCGGTTATTTGGCCATGGTAGTTTTAGGGTCAACCATCAACTATTGACATACAACATGACTAACTCTGCATGATATATTTCTTGAAACAATTCACATTTTGTATTAACTGGTTTGTCTATTTTTGTGTATCAATTAATGTGATATTAATTTTCCAAATATGTAATAGTAATAATATAAATATTAAAAATTTTTAATTTAGTGTATTCAATATTTTTATGGATACTTGAAAACCAAGTGTCAATAGTTGAGAGTTAATTTCCATCTGAATCCAGCAATTCCATGTTTCATTTTATATTTAGGTTAAAAATAAGCTTTTGTAAATTTCTATTGGAAATTCTTAATGGATTGCAAGTATCTCTAATTTAGTAGCTTGTTTTGGTCTTGAAATTATTTATGAAGGCGGAATCCGTGGAAAACGATTCCAATTACCAGGTCTCACCAAATGGAGGTAGCTACGGATTGAGACCCCAGCCTTAAGAGCCTTACATTGATCGTTCCATTGGCGCAGCCTGTATCAAAGATACTTGGCCATTGCTTGCTTAGCTCAGACCAAAACAAGGAAATAAATCTACTGATACCTTATTAAAACTTCGTGTCTTTAATAACGTTGATTAATTAAAAAATTATTGTTAAATTATAGGAAGGTGTTCAGCATGAACTAGATGGTCAATAGCATGGTGTCTATTATTCTAATCGATGACAACAGAAAAATTGAAGAAAAATATTAAATTGGCCATTAAGTGAAAAATGGCTATGGAATTTTTGCAATACTTAACTCTTTGAGGCGCAGGATATCAGATAATAAAATAGACCCACGTTGCATATTAATCATAATATAAAAGATAAAATAAATATAATTATTGGTCTTAATAAAAATATTAAATTATAATTTATTCTAATTATTAAAGATAATCCTAAAATTGCTTCTCCAACTGAATAAATTAAATACACTGAAAACATTCATCCATTATTATTTATAATGTAGGATATTTTTTGACTTCCCCAGGTATAGAGGTCCCGTTAGGTCTGGCGGCCAGACGAGTCTGGGGAAGTTGGGGCCAGGCCATGTGAGGTAGCCTCGCTCAACCCCGGTTTTCCCCATTGTAAACCGGGGGTGACGCGTCCGTGGGCACCTCTCGGGAAGGGTCCCCGCGTGGGTGACCCTTCGGAGAGCCTAACCCGAAGGAGGAATCCCTTCCACCCCAGAGCGTTACGTGGAGGGAGCTTTCTCCTCCTTCGGGGGAGGCTCTTGCCTTCCAGACGGGCTTAAAAGGGCCCGCTCTGGAAGATAGAGGCGAGTTTTGAGATAGTCATTAGAGAGTTGAGGTAGTCTTTGAGAGAGTTGAGACCGAGAGTTGTGATTGCGAGAGTTACGCGTTATTGAGAGTCGAATCGAAAATACAGACTGCAGTGAATCTGAGTATTCCAAGGTACTCTCCAGCGAGTAGAGAGTGTGTGACTCTACAGTAATAATTAAATTTAGAAATTTTATTACGTTTTAAATTGTAGGGGGTCCTCCCCCACCGTCGTTGCTCGAGCTGGGTCACAGGTACACCTTCATGGCGGTATAGCTGGAAGGGACGTAAGGAAAAGGGAGGGATGCGTTTCGTCCTGGGCCTGCTAGTGGACTAATCGGTAAGGCTTTCTTCCCGCAGACCCTGCCTTAGACCAGGGATATTAGGTGGCATAGGAATTTTTATATAAGGGAGGTCAAAGCTTCAACGAGGACTTGCAAGAGAGTCCTCGAACCTGCTCCAAGTAAGAATCCATTTATTGGCAAGGGTAAGAACTTGGTCGCTACAAAATGAAAGAAAATTGGTATATTTTTACTAATAAAGGAATCACGTAATGTAAAAACATAAAACCAGGAAAAAAGATTGTCGTAGTAAACCTTCCATACTTTACCTAGAAATAGATGCATTTCTAAATTTTTTAATTCACTATAATTAAATTAGTGGAAGCTTAATTTTCAAATATTTAGAATCATTTTAAAACAGTTTAAAAATTTAAGAGTTAAAGTATAGAAAAAGAATTTTTTAAACGTTCATTTATTATTGTAAAATTAATAAAGTAAAATCAGAACTATGTAATAATGTTTATGATATCGTTTCAACTATAATCATATTTATCAAATGACGATTGAAGGACGCTTCTCGAGCGCGAAGGGTTAATACTATTTTCTTTTTTCCCTTTTTAATACACAGTAGTATTCTTAATCGGAATAATTTATTATAGATAAAAATGACCAACACATTTTCTCGTTTGAAACGAAGTAGTGATCACGTTATGTTTAAAACGCAGATGTTATGTTCTGGTTAATGCAATAAAACTGATACAAGAATTATATTTATACCCTCTGCATGAATCTGTGTCTGTAATGGATATAGAACCGAAATCGGATAATCGTAGAATTGATATTTCAAAAGCTACTGAGTAGTACCAGAATTCGATATATTTACGACCTTCGATTCTTCATAACAGATACAGAAAATACCAGTTCTGTGAAATTATTTCGGGAACCGGAACCGATACTGTACCAGTTTTCATCCTTTGGCTCCCAGTCGTTGCTATCTGCAGACATTTCAGTTACTTCCTGTGTTTCCTTTGTTTTATACCTTTTTATTCCCTCGATTTCTCTTCTTCCGTAGGATATCGAACAGTTCTTTCCAATTATAAATTGTTCAAACTGCAACTATCAAAGTCGTCAAAATGACGAGTCAACGAAGTAAATAAGGCTAGTTTAAAACGAAACTCGCAGTCGTTTTTAATTTTCCTTCTTACAAAACAAACTTTTTAAATTTAAGGTATTTATTATTGCAAAAGCCTGTTTGATGTCATCAATCTGCCTACCTAACATAACCTAACTGAACTCTTTGGAAGGGTTAAAATGTCAAAGTTACTTGATGAACTCCTCTTCTCCTGTTTCTTATTCTTCCCTCGTTTTCTTTCTCTCTTTTTTAAATAAAATTATGAATTTGATTGTGATATATATAGGATTGGAAATGACTATGGCCTTGAAAAAATGTCGGGAGTATTTGAACTTAGAACAAAGGTGACCGCGCGCGAGATCGAGTGGATGTGTATGACAGTCGAGTGCGATAGACGATTGGAAGTTAGTTTATTATATGGACCGTTTATTTTGAAAGTGGTGCAAGTCCATCTTGTTTCTTTTTTTAATTAGAAATAAAAAGTTCTTAGCCCGTGTGGACCAACGTTCACACCCTTACTGCTGTGGTAAGGATTGGATTTATAAGTCGAACTTTTAATTCTGATTAATTTTGGCACCGGCTGAAACAGCTTATCAGTTCGCATAACGAATTTATTTATGCGCGATGATAACGTTTTTTAGATGTCAGCGTAAAAGGGGCAAAAGCAAAAGTCGGGAAGCTGATTTATGATAGGGTTCCTTCAGGGATGGTCCGCCACGGGACAAATGCGTGACGCTGACCAGACGCTGAGCCCATTGCGTCCCCGTATGCACCGGCTGAAACAGCTTATCAGTTCGCATAACGAATTTATTTATGCGCGATGATAACGTTTTTTAGATGTCAGCGTAAAAGGGGCAAAAGCAAAAGTCGGGAAGCTGATTTATGATAGGGTTCCTTCAGGGATGGTCCGCCACGGGACAAATGCGTGACGCTGACCAGACGCTGAGCCCATTGATGGCTACTGGCCCGAAGTTACCTAGCTATTTTTTGACGGTCACTAAAATTCATAGATATCCATAAAAACTAACCAATAAGAGAATAGATGTTAACCAAATAAGTAAATATTAGTAATAAAATTGTCAATTTTATAAAATAAACTCATCTTTTTGATCCAATATTTTAACAGCGACACTTACTCTGTGATTGACGAGTATACTCGTCATCGCTCGATTTTCGCGACACATATAGGTGCGCGCTCTCAAAAGGGGGTGCCACAGCTAACTGGTTAAGAAAGATCAGAACAGCGTGCCCATAGCGAATTTCTCTTGTTTCGTAGCTGTCATTCTATTTGTAAGCTTATTTTATTCTATCAAGAAGCCAACAATACTATCTTAAGTCAATCCAGCCAAAATTCCATCTTACATACACAGAAGAATAAACATCTCCTGTATTCTTAAGATGAAAATCAGCCTCTAATCGATTTTTAGATAGGCTGTCAGAAATTCTATGATCAATAAAATCAGGATTCTCGAAAATTAAAGACAACACAGTTCTAACAGAGCTTGCAACGAATCGATGGGTTTCCAAACGCCTGATAGGACCAATTTTCACGCCATTTTATACAAAGGCAAAGGCGTTATAATTACAAACCCGAGTAGATAGAGTAGCCTACGGGGCTATTGAGGTTAGCTCTTTCCTCCTTGGCCGGTGGCTTTTTGTTCCCGTGTAAAGGTTCGATCAACGAGGGTGTAAGCCCTTCCTTCTTTTTGTCGCCATTTTCTTTTTCTTTTTTTCTCCTTCTCTTTTTTTCCCCCTTTTTTTTGATTTCCTGCGAAGAGGGTTGGCGTCTCTTATTCCCGCGGACAAAGGTGTACCCTCTCCCCTGAGGATCAATGGAAACGAAAACGACCTAACATCGGTCAAGAAGAAATTATCCAGGTCGGTGGACCCGACGCCATGGACAAGTGTCTGGTGTCCCATAATATCGACACTTCGATTCGTCACGATTTCACTCAGGAAGCATTTATGTCAGCTTAAAATTCAATAAAATTTAGCTTGCTATTCTCTAATTACGTAGGTAAATTCACGTATGTGACATTGACAGTCAAAACTGTCAATTTTTGGAAGCTTTTTCAATTTTGGTGTCTTCTCTCTGCTTGATCTATGCTTCATTTTGTTCTTCTATAAATGCAGATTAATAAGAGGGACATCTTCAGTAATTTTTTTCATGGAAACCATAAGACTTTGTAACCCAAGGTTTTTTTCTTATTATTTATCCACATTTCTAGAATATTCGTAATTTTTTTCAATACGAAATATTGGAAATTGTAGAAATTATGAATATGTACATCACGTACGAATATACTGATTTTTAAGTGGGACGTAGTCATTATATTTCGTAATTTGCCAGCCCTTTATGGATTGAACGGTGGTAGAGATGTAAACAAGGGAGTTCATCAATATTGTAGGCAACCGTGAATATTCGATCAAGGTGAGGGAACGAGGAGAATGTCATTCGTATCCCCGTCACCCATTTCTCTATTCTTCACCTGGAACTTCGTTATTCGTCTAACTCCTCCATTCTTTATTCCCTTCCTGCTCTCTGGACTCTGTCGTTGTCATCCAAGTTTCTTGCTCCTGGCGTACCATCTGCATCGATGGTCCTTCGTGGAACAGATGTAACTCGGTGGAAGCAATCTCGCGAAAGTGGTGGACTTCGTTCCTCGACGACGTGACTCTGCATTTCTAATGGACATCGTTTCTTTTATTCTTTTTTCCCCTTTTTTCCATGGGATCTTCGTCATTACCACGCGATGGTGTAATGACGGGGTTCCTGACACTTGGAAATTTGTTTGCGGAAGTTTGCAAGTTGCATCGATTCACGTATTCAATGACAATTCCATTTATAATCTTAATATTATACAAAATAGCATTTTGACATGGTTTTGCGAAAATTTTCTGAGGAACGTTGGCACTCAGGGATTGCAAAAACGGTGACGTCAGTTAAGTCTTTGGCAAATCATTATAATCGTCCAAAGTTTGACACTTGTGGTGTATTGATGACTATAATCCAAAGCCTGGCACTGGTGATGCACTAACTGTGGTTATATGCACTCGTCAGTGTCTAATGGATGACAATGGTCTAGATGACAACATCTAAGGTTCGCGATGTCATTCACTTATGTTATACTATATTTGTGACTATATTTGTACTAATATTCACAAAGTCCATCACTATTTTACAATATACTTCTCGTTTTATTCGATTTATAAATCGTATTTTAACCCTTCTGCCACCATTGGAACAATGAATCCCAAGATAACCTTCCAAATCTCTGATAGGAATAGATCCTATTAATTATTTGCCTTCGCTCTCGTAACACGAAGCATATTTCACGTGACTAATGTCAAGTTATTCACCTAACCTACTTCGTCATTTTATATTTGCACATTATTCTATTTCACATCGTTACATTTTTCCGTTCCTCGCCACGAAAAAAACCGTTTTTGAGATCATTTTTTCCCCTGGACGAACGTTCCTGTCGTTTACCAAAAAGTCGTCCTATTTTCATGACGGAAATCCGAAAATCGAGAGGGTGAAACAAATGAACGCATAATCCATCAAGATCTCCAAGACATCCCAGGGCTCCAAAAGTCTGAAGATCTAGGATCTTCGAGAGTTCTAAGCTTCGCGTTATATTCGAAACGATTCGAATCTCCATAATCGTGAAAACTTGGAATGGTTTCGAAGTTGAGATTCGAACGCTCATCGCTAGTCACGATCACTGGTCACAAAAGACCTAGATTCGTCACAGAGCCGGAATAGGATGGCGCGTTCTCGTGGCGCATACGCGACGAATCTCTGGTTGGAGGGAACCTTCGTGCTGATAATGGAAGATATGAACGAGAGACTTAGTAATTGCGTAATCTAGTCTCGAACATTGACGTCTTCCAGCAGAGCGCTTCGTGGAAACTCCTGCTCACAGGGTTACGTCGTTAGGAAACATTCTGCAGCCGGGTGCAAGGACCCCTAGGACGCGTTGGTAATTATCATTAGCGATTATTAATTACACGATGATAGCCCGCGGCGTGGCTCTACTTTGATAATTATCCAGTGTTCGCGATTTATTAACCGATTACGATTCGCTGATTAGTTGCCTTGTGCGTCAGGTAGAGCTGGTCTGATGCGTTGTTAGGGGTCTGGGAATACCTGTACGCCCAAATCCTTTTATAGATTCAATTCTAGACGTAGATATAACTTTGTTAATTCTTCAATTTTCAAATTTGAGAGTAAGGATCTTGAGAATTTCGCTGGAAAATATACAGGGTGTCCACGAAAAATACATATAATTGGACACCAGATAGTTTCCCATAAAAATATGGGAAAAATATGTAATTCTTTTCGTCGAAATTGAAAATTCGTTTTGTACATATATATTTGCGATTAATTATATGATACGATTAGTCCAGTGACGTATGTTGTTTATAATTTTTGTTAATGTTTATTCGGTATTAAGAAAAATATTTAATTCTGCTATTTTAAAAAATTGATATAAAATATTGGACAAGTATTGCGAAAAAAGCATATTCACGAATAATCTGTCCTTATATTCAGTCTTTGGACTTATATATACTCCTTTAAGAATAGTAAATAGTTTGGTGCAATATTGAAAAACTCGTCTATTTTGATTTGTCGACAAACTTTCGCGGTTTTTGTCAGAAACTTTTAACAGAAGTTCCTTACAGCTTAAAGAATATTTGAAAACGTATTTTTAACTGTGTGTATGTGTGACATAGACGGTTGGAAACCGCGGGAAAGAAAACGTTTCTTGGATTTAGTCCAATAAAGTTGTCAAATTCGTTTCTGAGCCATTTCTCGTTTTGTTCTCTCGTGGCGTCAGCGAATTCAGTTGAAATTCAGAAATCTGTTCCTTGTTATCGTTTCCTCGTTAAATAAGAGATCTCTTATAAATTCAGCATCTATTGATTCGCTGTTGAATATTCAATTAATTCATTTAATGGAATACTTAATAAATTATTTAATAAATTAATTACGCTATAGAACAGCATTAAATTATATTCCAACAAGGAAATGAATAATTAAAGTAAAATACATCAGATTTTTCTCAATTATTCGTCGATTAATCTTGTGTGTTTTAATTCGATTGGGAAAATTTATAATAAATTTATAATAAATTATAATTTGTAAAAATTAGCAAATGCAGTAATGGAAGTTACAAATAAATTTATACAAATTTATAAATTATTGTTTCGTGTCATATTTTATATTTTATTAAAAATTGATTTAATTATACTTTATTAAAAAGATATACTTTCCTTATCATATTTTCAAATAAATTTATCGTATATCACTTATGGATATAATTTTGTAATAATTAATGATTCGTATGGTAAGAATTATAGTTGACAAAGTAATAAAATTAAATGCTTCTCATGAAACGAATATAAGGGATTCGAAGTGCACTTGTTAATGATCTGCGAAAAATTCTCATTTATTAGCTATCGGTTGTGAAAATCAGTTGCTTAGATAGGTGTGGGAAACACTGGAAGAAACCTTCAAGGTGCAGGAAACCTTGTCACAATTCATTGGAGGTCGACCGTTTTTAAATGCTTCGTTGACCTAATCTTCATTCTGTGAACACATTGTATATACCATCAACACAGGAAAAACCCAT
Organism: Eufriesea mexicana; assembly: GCF_001483705.2. Classification (NCBI taxonomy): domain Eukaryota; kingdom Metazoa; phylum Arthropoda; class Insecta; order Hymenoptera; family Apidae; genus Eufriesea; species Eufriesea mexicana. The sequence continues at coordinate 74,375 of NW_016911621.1, read as the reverse complement.
TTAACGAGTTCCTAAATTTCTAATAAAATTTTTCAAAGCAACACAATTTATAGAAAATTTATTCATTTATAATAATCTCAAAAATATCAAGTTTCATAACAATTCCAAGGCTATGAGAAATAAAACAATCTATCAGACATCTAATACTCCAACTCATTGTCAAAGTGATCATTATTCAGTCACAGAAAAAGGTTCTTCATTGATCTAATCTTCTATTCTATGATCACACTCTATGAGCAGTAAGGACAGAAGACAAGCAGTTAATGTTTTTCTAAATTTTTGACAAAGTTTTTCAGAAGAATCATGATTTAGGTCTTGGTCTATATCTTTTCTTGATCCATACCCTCAAAGATATCAAGCTTCAGACTAATTTTAAGACTAAACAATAAAATAATCCATCAGACATGTGATAGTCCAACTCATCTAGTATTTTGTCAAATGTTTTGTTCAGTTATAGCATGATTTTAGCATTATTTTCCTTGGTCTTCTTTTGGAAGACAGGCAGTTAATGTTTTTCTAAATTTTTGACAAAGTTTCTCAAAAGAATCATGATTTAAGTCTTGGTCTATAACTTCTCTTGGTCTATATGCTTAAAAATATGAAGCTTCAGACTAATTCTAAGACTGAACAGTAAAATAATCCATCACACATGTGATAGTCCAACTCATCTAGTATTTTGTCAAATGTTTTGTTCAGTTATAGCATGATTTTAGCATTATTTTCTTTGGTCTTCTTTTGGAACACAGGCAGTTAATGTTTTTCTACATTTTTGATGAAGTTCCTCAGAAGAATCATGATTTAGGTCTTGGTCTATATCTTTTCTTGATCCATACCCTCAAAGATATCAAGCTTCAGACTAATTTTAAGACTAAACAATAAAATAATCCATCAGACATGTGATAGTCCAACTCATCCAGTATTTTGCCAAGTGTTTTGTTCAGTTATAGCATGATTTTAGCATTATTTTCTTTTGCCTGAACATTATTCTGTGATCACATGAACTTTATTCTATCAATAGTGAAAAATGAAGTCAAATAGATAATATTCTTTGAAATTTAATAGGAGATTTTTAGAAAAAAGTATAATTTAGGTCTTGGCCTACATGTTCAATAATGTCAACCTTTACAACAACTCCAAGACTGAACAGTAAAATAATTCTTCAAATATCTGATAGTCTAACTTACCCAATGTTCCCTTAAGCTTCTCAAATTAATTATTTGAACTGGTCTTGGAAAAAGCTTTAAATACTGAGCGAAAATGATTCGAAAGTACCATTAACAAAGGAAAATTGGAATATGTCTGATATTTTTTTTGAAATTTTACAACCTATTGGAATAATTCATCTGTTACTGCTTTTGAAATGAAATGAGCAGCCGGTTGAATTATCGAATGAAAGCTACACGCGAAATTACAATACCATCGTATTCATAACTAGGCTAACTATATGCCATAATTAATGTTCAATTTGGGATAACATCGAAATTTTTTCCTTCAAGCATGTAGTGTGCAATATGTTCTTTTTAGTAACGTGTACGGAATATCGTGATTATGCAATGGCAGTAAGCATAGTATAATAAACTGATTATGTCAATTGATTTATGTTTATATTAAGCGATACCAATTAATTGGCTTACTACATCATTTATTTATTTATTGTTCATACTGCATTGGAAAGTTAGGATGTACTCCCATGATTTGCTTGGTTAATCTCTTTTGTTATTAACAGTCGCATTTTTTAATTGCTATTAAATATATCTTACATTGTTAATACTAATCTAATAATTGGAATTATCGACTTGCAATATTAAAATTTAAATTTAATTAATATATTCTATATTATATTTAATTATATAATACAAATCATATAATTAAATATAACATAGAATATATTAATTGAAATTAAATTTTAATGTTAATCTTGCCAGAAGCAATAGCATGCATTCAGTGACTGCAGAAGCAGAAATTTTTGAACCAATCATTTTGACTTGTTTGACTTGCAGTTGCAATTTCAAAGGTAATGCAGAAAAATTGATATATAGTATATAGGTAATATATAGGTGTCTTCCTATATCGATAAAATTTCAAATAAATTTTGCAATTATACATATTTTAATATTTCATCTATAGGCTTTGAAACACCAAAAGTTCTTCATATGCTGCAAGCAGGAATCAATAATTCCTCTTTTGGCTGGTCAAATAATTAAAATTGTATTTTATATTCTATTCGTATTTCATTACTCTCTTCAGCATCTATTTATTATTTCATAACATAATATAATGCATAAAGAAGGAAAAGGAGAAATAATGGTACAAAGGAAAAACCAAAGATGGAGGTGGGATAAGATATGGTTTAATTGTGTAAATAAGAGCAGGTTATATTAGGTTAGATTAAGTTATTGTTACAGGTTAGGTTGAGTTATTATTATGGTTGTATCCTAAACTGTTATATTGTTTACATTGTATCGTTATTATAGTAGTTATATAGTTTATATAAAATAAGCAATACGTATGGAGAATAAGAAGAGACGGAACCCTTGTAATCCAATAAGAAAGATTTATCTATCTATATATAGATAGATAAAGATTTATCTATCTATCTATCTACTTCGCTAAATCTCGAGTGGATCGTATCGCAATTATCCCAGTAACACTCATCTGTACTAAGCAACCAGGGGCAAGGGGGGAGGAGCAGCTAACCCTAGTAATTAGGTGTCAGTACTAGCAGGAACAGGGCATTAATATCTGCTCTAATTGTCGTATCGATATATCGTGTATCAACTATACCGAGCCTTGTCGTTCGTTTCATGCCTTTCGCAACGCTCGTTCCATCAGCGAGCAATTCAGAAATCCCTTTGTTTCGCCCATTTGACCCACTGCTGACTATCCAGATGAGAGGAGAACAGTGCAGCCCTCGTTGCCAGTTGTAGGATATTTCATCCACGGCGTTTCATTATGAAATCCCTCATCGGTGCAGGGATCAATAGAAATTTAATCCGGGGAAAGGGCCGGGCGGTTAGGGAAGTTCTTTCGAAATGTATCGCCTTCCAATGTCCCTGGAGCAAAGTTGGCAATCGGGTAGCGGTATTAGACGAAAGTATGCAACCGAGCTTAGGCGGGGCCAGCAGCTTTCCCACGAGACGATTTCGTCGGCATCCAATCTCGACATGCAGGCTGCCGTTTCCTTCGCATCCTGTAGCAACCCCTCGAGCTCCGTTCGGAAACTCAATTTGCTGGATAGCAGTCGGCCGGCTTGCCCCCACAGACATACGATTGCAGCCGATAGGAGACAAATCTAATCGCCTGTCATAGCGAATATCGGCCAATAATGAAATGTAACTGCGTTGCCTGCGTTAGGTAACACGGTTCTTAAGAGGATTGTGGTCACGGTTCTTGGGTAGCCTTGGTTTGCTACACTTTCACGTTTGGGGTGTTTCAGATTTGCTATTATGTAGGAGTGTGTATTCATCTGACATGTCGATATAGGACGATTAATTTTGGTGCTCATCTGTGTCTCCTTTTTGTTATTTAATCGCTTGTTCAGGTCACTTTTGAAGTTATTCTAGGATTTTGGCAACCATAGTTCTTGGGAGGGCTTGCTCTAATATACTTTGATATTTGGGGTGTTTTAGATTTGGTATTATATAGGTGTGTGTATTCACCTGACATGTCGATATAGAAGGATTAATTATTGTACGCATCCCTATCTTCCTTTTGTTATTTAATCCTTTGTTCAGGTCAGTTCTGTAGTTATTCCAGAATCTTGGTAATCATAGTTCTTGGGAAGGTTTGCTCTGATATACTTTGATATTTGGGGTGTTTTAGATTTGGTATTATATAGGTGTGTGTATTCACCTGACATGTCGATACAGGACGATTAGTTATTGTACTCATCCCTGTCTTCCTTTTGTTATTTAATCCTTTGTTCAGGTCAGTTCTATAGTCATTCTAGGACCTAGCTTTGGTCTGCTATACTTTGACGTTTGGGGTGTTTAAGATCTGTTGCTATATACATGTGTGTATTCACCTTATATGTCGATATAGAATGATTAGTTATTGTACTCATCCCTGTCTTCCTTTTCTTATTTAATCCTTTGTTTAGGTCAGTTCTATAGTCATTCTAGGACCTAGCTTTGGCTTGCTATACTTTGACGTTTGGTGTGTTTCAGATTTGTTGCTATATAGGTGTGTGTATTCACCTGACATGTCGTTATAGGGCGATTAATCATTGTACCCATCCCTGTCTTCCTTTTGTTATTTAGTAGTTTGTTCAGGTCAGTTCTGTCGTTATTCTAGAATCTTGGTAATCATAGTTCTTGGGAGGGCTTGACCTAATACACTTTCATATTTGGGGTGTTACTATATAGGTGTGTGTATTTACCTGACATGTCGATATAGGACAATTAATTTTGGTGCTCATCTGTGTCTCCTTTTTGTTATTTAATCGTTTGTTCAGAATAGTTCTATAGTCATTCTGGAACCCAATTTTCGTTCACTATACTTTAATATTTAAGATGAGATTTGTCACAGATGTGTGCATATGCTTGACATAATATTACAGAGTAATTAATCTTTATACTCTCTCTTTATATTCTCTCGTTAGTTTTATAGCCATTCTAGAGTCATTCTGGACATGATTCTTGTTTTATTACACAATGATATTTGGGTGTTTAGGCTTTCATATTACACAGATAGGTGTATTTACTTGATACAGTGAAATTGAATCATTAATTGTTATACTATGCATAATTAAAAAAAAAAATGTACACTTGACATGACATAATGGTAATGAAATTCTATACTTCTAATATAATTGTAAATGAAGTTACGTAGATAGTTCCTTTTATCTTATGCTAAATAATTAACATTAACTCTATGTCTACATCACTGCTTTATCATTTCACTCTCTTTGTTACAAGTTGTAATATAATTTTATTTGCAAACGTAACGCATCCATGTGACCTAACTTTTTGATTATGTTGGAGAAAATGGACCTATTGCATTATGACTAATCACAGCTGTATTCTTTCCATTTCAAACTTCTGAACTGTGCACAGTGCCTATTCTCTCTTATTTCTTTTCTTTTATTTAATCGTTTAAATTAATTCTGTGGTCATTACTGGCCATAGAACTTAGTTAGCCTTGTCCTGTTACACGTCTATTCTTGAGGTGTTCAGGGTTTATTATTGTCTGTATATACTAGACAAAGTGACGTGACATGAATAGTTTTTATACCCATTCCTCTTCTTTGTATTTATTATTAGTTCATTTGTTCAGGTTGGTCCTATAGTCTTGGTGGTCATGGTTCTTACTTAACCTTGTTTTGTTACACTTCTATATTTGGTTTGCTTAGAATTCGTTTTTACACATATCTGTCTGCGTATATTCATCTCATCACTTGATATAAAATGATCAATTACTATACTCATTTCTTTCTTCCATTTGTCCAGGTTAGCCTTACACTCATCCTCAAGTCTTGCGTTTCTAAGATGACACTGGTCGCAGGATATTTCAAATTTATTATTTTATATACGTATGTGTTACCTAACATAGTGTCACACGGCGTGATTATGTTTTATTCTCACGTTTTCCAATGTTCACTCCATCACCCATTTTTTTACTCGACTGCTCATTTAGGTTAATTTAGGGTCTTAGTTGGTTACACGCTTCTCAGCCTCGGGTACTATACTCATACTCCATACTACACCTAATCTACGGATTATCTTAAATATTACGCGCTATTTGAGACTAGCTCTAATTTGGGAAGATAATAACATCAGCGTAGTAACGAGGATTAAGTAGTGGTGTTAATGTGATACTCCTTAGACACGTGTTCATATTTATTCCTCTCTGACTAAAGTGTCATGGGGTTGGTCTCATTTGCTTTTGTTGACTCAGCGCGAGTGGTAGCTAAATTAAAATTTCTATTATTGGACGTTTCATTGGCCGTTCCAAAGTGTCATCCTCTCATCCGTTCCTGACTGGACCACCACTAAGTATATTTATGACTCATTCCCTCTTCTTAAGGGCTCCTTGTATACAGACTTACTAAAGAATAACTTATAAGACTTATAAAGACTTATAAAGAAATTGAATTGTTTCTGAATTATTTCTAAAAGTTTCGAAAATTATAAAACTATTTTTCAAAAATTATTTTCTTGTGATACGTATTAACCCTTTGCATTCGATAATTTTTTGGCTAAAGATGAGAACGAGTTCACAGCTGCTCTTTTCTACTATAAAGCTGACGATATCTTTTCCCAGCAGTAAATAAGAAATTGTATAATAATTAACACGTAGAACTATTTGATTTCCATACCTAGCACACTGTTACATTATTTTGAATTTGATATATTAATTAATATCGATTTTCGAAATTTTATCAAATGGCGGCTGAAGGACGTCTCTCGAGTGCAAAGGGTTAATGATAATTATGTTTCACAAACTTTAGAGTATATAGCAAAGGATATTTCGTGAGAGAGTTAATTAATAATAATTACAAACAAGGTGATTATTATTTGGAGTAAGCTTATAAATTATTTCATGAAAATTATGCACGTTTTCGATGTACTTTATTTAGAATTTATTTATTTATTTTATTATTATTAATGGGTATCCAGTTTAATACAAATAAATTTTTTAGTTGATCATTACTGTATCGGGTCCCAGAAGTTATTAATAATAGAGATTGTTAATTAGAGTCTGTTTTATGTAATATGTAGTATGTACATAAGTAAAGGAAACGGTAAATAGGAAAATTATCTTTAACAGGAGGTCCAACGTTTAATATAATGGAGTCAAAATTGCCAGAATAAACATACAACTCATTTGCATTATATATTTAACCACGTTTATTATTTCGTCTGTTGACATTGCACATTTCATGATTGCTGTGTTGTTTCAAAGGTATGTTAATTAACATTCACTGTATCACTGTTTAATATTCATGTAAACATTTACAATTTATTATACTTTAACTAGAACGTGCTGCATCAATTATAAAAATACATCAAATTATTATGCTTTTCAAAAAGACAATACTGAAGATTATATAAATTATTTAAACTTCTAACATTTAAACTATTATTTTATTATTTTTTCGTCAGCTAGTAACCACTGTGTAAATTATTAATCTTTAATTCTACAGTTAGAATGAACTTCTTTCCCATAAAACTCACAGGGGGTTGAAAATTATTTTTTATCCCATCCCCATTGCTGTACTATTTTATCTAATAATTATTTTGCCTCTTAATAAATAATCTGTCTATAAATCATTAATTTAAAATTCTTTAATCTGAACAAAAATTTAAAATCAACAATTTCTCTTTTTCTCAGTTGTAGAATATTATTCAAAATTAACCCATGAAATTCACTGACGAGTTTCTCAGAACTCAGAACTCAGTTATTTCATATTTGATATTGGTTTCCAGGTAACAGGTAGTAGCAACTATTTTTCTAGATATTAGATATCACTTCGAGAAATTTTTCCCTCTGTACACCTCGCATATGGGATTTTTCGTTAAACGTATCAACGAAATAGCCGTGTTGGAACTTGCAACGTTAAATCCTCTAACCCATAGAGAGGTTTTTACCACGAAGAATTCCCAAGTTGCGATAATGGGTCGCCTCGGTGCAGGTAGTGAGGTGAGAATAAACACGTGACAACAACGCGCCTGTATCAAAGAATAAACTTCTAATTACGCGAAATAACAGAGTTCTTGAAAGTTGAATCAAGTCCGTGTTAAAACATTTCCATCGTCGATTTCTTTGCTCTATTGTTTCCCTCCGCGGGACATAATGGGAGAAGCGATTACGCGGCAGAAAAATTGTTACGGTATAACAGTAAAGTCATAAAGCAAGTGTATGTAACTGTTCTCTTCCTGGATATTAAATTTTCCCCCTCAGATTCCTGTTGCCGCGGATACACTTTGTTACTCAGCATCCCTGACAGCTTACCCGCGCGCTCACTTGTCGATTCTCTTATGGCGAGTTTTCAATCTCACGCGTTAGGTGAATTTTATCGCATGGGAAGGAACGTTGGAGGTTTGAAATTGTCTAAATCAAAAAATCGTGTGAGTTCTTACGCGAGTAGCATAAGTTTTTAATATTACAAGAGAATAAATATGATATATGTATAGGTAATAGTAATTAAAGTGGTATAATGAAAATAATTGAGTGTATGTAATTGCTTTTTTATTTTGATAAGAATCAGTATTAATTTTGATAAAGGCAGTCGTATTAATATATTTTATTTCGAAAATAGATTAGAATAGTAAATGATTATGTCAACGATTATATTTTTTCAACTAATTTTTGGAGATTGTGCAATAATTTTTAACTAATTTTAATTCAGAGATTGAAGTTTGATGTATTGATCCATTAGTGTTAAATATTAGTACATTTTATTCAGAGAATGCATACAGATAATGATAAATAATTTTTCTATTGATAATTTTCATGATTGCTGTGTTGTTTCAAAGGTATGTTAATTAACATTCACTGTATCACTGTTTAATATTCATGTAAACATTTACAATTTATTATACTTTAACTAGAACGTGCTGCATCAATTATAAAAATACATCAAATTATTATGCTTTTCAAAAAGACAATACTGAAGATTATATAAATTATTTAAACTTCTAACATTTAAACTATTATTTTATTATTTTTTCGTCAGCTAGTAACCACTGTGTAAATTATTAATCTTTAATTCTACAGTTAGAATGAACTTCTTTCCCATAAAACTCACAGGGGGTTGAAAATTATTTTTTATCCCATCCCCATTGCTGTACTATTTTATCTAATAATTATTTTGCCTCTTAATAAATAATCTGTCTATAAATCATTAATTTAAAATTCTTTAATCTGAACAAAAATTTAAAATCAACAATTTCTCTTTTTCTCAGTTGTAGAATATTATTCAAAATTAACCCATGAAATTCACTGACGAGTTTCTCAGAACTCAGAACTCAGTTATTTCATATTTGATATTGGTTTCCAGGTAACAGGTAGTAGCAACTATTTTTCTAGATATTAGATATCACTTCGAGAAATTTTTCCCTCTGTACACCTCGCATATGGGATTTTTCGTTAAACGTATCAACGAAATAGCCGTGTTGGAACTTGCAACGTTAAATCCTCTAACCCATAGAGAGGTTTTTACCACGAAGAATTCCCAAGTTGCGATAATGGGTCGCCTCGGTGCAGGTAGTGAGGTGAGAATAAACACGTGACAACAACGCGCCTGTATCAAAGAATAAACTTCTAATTACGCGAAATAACAGAGTTCTTGAAAGTTGAATCAAGTCCGTGTTAAAACATTTCCATCGTCGATTTCTTTGCTCTATTGTTTCCCTCCGCGGGACATAATGGGAGAAGCGATTACGCGGCAGAAAAATTGTTACGGTATAACAGTAAAGTCATAAAGCAAGTGTATGTAACTGTTCTCTTCCTGGATATTAAATTTTCCCCCTCAGATTCCTGTTGCCGCGGATACACTTTGTTACTCAGCATCCCTGACAGCTTACCCGCGCGCTCACTTGTCGATTCTCTTATGGCGAGTTTTCAATCTCACGCGTTAGGTGAATTTTATCGCATGGGAAGGAACGTTGGAGGTTTGAAATTGTCTAAATCAAAAAATCGTGTGAGTTCTTACGCGAGTAGCATAAGTTTTTAATATTACAAGAGAATAAATATGATATATGTATAGGTAATAGTAATTAAAGTGGTATAATGAAAATAATTGAGTGTATGTAATTGCTTTTTTATTTTGATAAGAATCAGTATTAATTTTGATAAAGGCAGTCGTATTAATATATTTTATTTCGAAAATAGATTAGAATAGTAAATGATTATGTCAACGATTATATTTTTTCAACTAATTTTTGGAGATTGTGCAATAATTTTTAACTAATTTTAATTCAGAGATTGAAGTTTGATGTATTGATCCATTAGTGTTAAATATTAGTACATTTTATTCAGAGAATGCATACAGATAATGATAAATAATTTTTCTATTGATAATTTTTTTAATTAATTTTTAAATTAGATTTTACAATAGTTTTAAATTAATTTTAATTATTAGCTTAATAGTAGAGGCATTGATCCTATAACGTTGGATGTAAATACATTTTATTCAAAGAATGTGATCTTTTTAATAATCGTGTAATGTGCTTTTTAAATTGATTTTTAAATTAGATTTTACAACAGCTTTTTAAATTTTTCTGGTAAGAATACTTTATACTATAGAGGAAGACATTATAATTTAAATAAAAATTTGGATGCTCTAAATAATTTTTTTGTAAATATATCAATGCAATAGATATCAAAGACTAATTAATTTTGTATTTATAATGTAATAATAATTATTAAAACAAATGTAATAATTTATTATATGATATTATTCCATGCAGTAAAAAGACAAATTATACTCAAACAAATCTTCAGTAACTATAATAATAAAATTAGTCACTTTGACTGCTTTGGTAGCTGTAACGTTAATTAACATTATCACAGAGGAAGATTAGATCGATCTTTGTCAGTCATATTAGAGCTGACAAGAATCAGTTTGGCTTCTAATCTGTCATGGGCTAATGGGACGGGTGGTCAAGATAAGGTCCAATATCTCAAATTCATCTTGCTTGTGCTATTCATCGTGATAATTAACATCCGTTATAAGCACACCTTGACATTAAATAACAAATGTTATATTACGTGATGTATGGTAATAATATAATACTATTTTTGGCAAAGAATTTTCAGCCAAACGCCATGATTCGATCGATCTGATATGAAATAAAAATTAAAATAGTAATTTAAACTTTTGTTCAGAATCAAATAGTAGAAAATAGTATTAAACCTTTGCACTCGACGATTTTTTGGCTGAAGAAGAATAGGAATTCAAAGATTTTCTGTTACAAAGCTGACGATATTTTTCTGAGCAGTGAATAAGAAGTCGTATATTAATTAACACGTAGAATTATTTGATTTCGATACCTCGCACATCGTTACATTATCTGAAATTTGACATATTAATGAATATCGAGCTTCGAAATTTTATCAAATGGTAACTGAAGGGCGCCTCTCGAGCGCAAAGAGTTAAACAATAAGGAATAAAATAGTATTAAAAAAATGTATTTACCCGACAGAAATCCTGGGATAGTAATCGTGCCACTGCGTTTGAACGAAAATTATTTTCCATAGGTAGTTGTTTAATACTGAACAAATAATACAAAGGAAATAAAAACGCAGCTGATGCCATGAGTGTCTCTTGCGTGACCATCTTGTTTGAGAAAGGAAGAAGAGTGGGGGTAATGTGGCGCCCTCTGTATCGCTCTCAATGTCGATAAATCGGTAACGTAGGGATAACGTAAAACATGGTTATCTTCAATATTAACCCGATCATTTTTTGGCTAAAGAAGAGTAGATTTGGTTGACGTTATTTTCTGAGTAGTAAATAACTTATTCTGCGTATAATTAACACGTAGAATTATTTTATTTCGATATCTCGCACACCGTTACATTATCTTAAATCTGACATATTAATTAATATCGATCTTCGAAATTTTATTAAATGTTGACTAAATAATGAAATAAATGAACATTGAATAAACATTAAATAGTGAAATATTAATAATATAATAACGAAACGATAATAATTACGATGATAAATAATACAATAATGTAATAAAAATAATAGTAGTAATGATGAAATAATAAATAATTTAATGAAATTAAAAATTAAGAAAGGAAAGGAAACTGATCTTTAGTACCGTTAACTATAATTATGAAAATTAAAACATCATGGTTTGTATTTAAAGAAATGCAGAGAAGAGTATGAATGAGTCTCAAGAGTCTAATCTGGTGAAAATTGCGTTGTCTTGGATTTACTGGGAATATGCTAATAGGTGTTATTATTTCAAGTTATTATATCCACACCAATCTGCATGTTAATGACTCATATTTAAAAATTGTGTGTCGAAAATTGGATTTGAGAATTTAAATGTGAAATTATATTCGAGTAGAGGAGTCTTACAATTTTTATTTAAAAACATGAATTTTGGATGTTGTTTCACTACGCTAATTAATCAAATTATTATATTATATATATGTTAGAAATTACATGAACATTGCATTATGGTATAATAATGTCAGGTTGTTCAATAAATAATGTCGATTTTTCATAGTAATTAGAGCTTCTCTTTTTTAATACAAAACTGTGTTCCCAATTTGTTAAATAATATATGACATACTAATTAGAATTACTGAAAATAACCTAACGTTGTTGACGAAAATGATTAATACATTATTCAATAAACCTTTTTTTGTTGGAGAGAAAATGATCACTATTTATGATACTTATACTAAAAATACCATTACCATTGGCAAACACAAGATTATCATATTTCATTATACATTATATATATATTATTTATTATTATATTATTATTTTATATTATATTATTATTATAATACTTTATATAATGCATTATAAAATTACCACTATTTATATGATATTTATACTAAAAATACCATTACCTTTTGGTAAACACAAGATAATCACATCTCATTATACACTATATATATACATTATTGAATACGTTAATAAATAATTAATAATAAATAATATAATGCAGTACATGATATATATTATTGTATCGTGTACTGTATTATATTATTATTTTATATTATATTATTATTATAACACTTTATATAATGCATTATAAAATTACACTATATTCTAAACAAAAATTCCAATATAACAAATACTTTTCATTCACTTAGAAACTTTTCGTTTGCTTCATTAACTTTCATCCCCTTTTCCTACGAAGAAGAGAATTTCTTGTGTTGGAGTTAAATGGCTTTCTGAAATTGATATCTGCAATATGATCTGTACCTTTCAGTTTCACATATGTATGTCAGATGGTTGGATATCAAGAGTTAAATTTATAAAAGGAGAAAGCAACGTTTTGGTAGAAGCTTGGAAGATTGAAAAGACAGCAAAAACCTAAGAGAGAAAAGCAAGGGGGTTGAAAACCGGCTAAGAATAACTGACAGGCTATGTTGGGATAAATTTATGAGACTTTTGAATATTCCAAGTTGAGACTTCACGATGACATGCAATAAATAAAAATAGAGGATTTCTATGGGAAATAAATATTCCAATATCCGAGTGCTCTAAACAAAATTACGTTGACCATTATATAATATATAGTATATATATTATCAATATATAATATAATATTTCTATTTATCAAATCGAATACAACGATGAAAAATAATTTTACTATTTTCATTTTACTATTATAAATATTTTCAATTTAAATAAAATTATGAATTTTATCGTTAATATTTATAATTAGTCTTGGTTTTATTTTTAATAGTTTATTATATATTTTATGAATCGTTAGTTTCACTTTTCGTTTGGAAAGGGGTAAAAAGGGTTCAGATTTCACGATGAAATACAATAAATAAAAATGGAGGATTTCTATGGGAAATAGATATTCCAATATCCGAGTTCTGTAGTCAAAATTATGTTGACCAGTATATAATATATAGTATATATACTATCAATATATAATGTAATATTTATATTTATCAAATCGAATACCACGGTGAAAAATAATTTTACTATTTTCATTTTACTATTATAAATATTTTCAATTTAAATAAAATTATGAATTTTATCGTTAATATCTTTAATTAGTCTTGGTGTTATTTTTAATAGTTCATTATATATTTTATGAATCGTTATTTTCACTTCTCGTTTGGAAAGGGTTGGAAAGGGTTAAATTTGATGATATGTTAAATTTGGATCATTCGAATTTGAAAATTCGAATTTCAGCTGCAGTGAAAATCTTCGAAGTTATCCGATCGAATATCGGACTATGTAATTACAGATAATTCGTGTTTGTAACGAAAAGTAGAGCTGTCTCAAAGGAGGCAGAGCGTTATCGTTCCTTTACTTCGGATCTCCTCTTAAATTTCTTCCACCCATATTGAGTTGCTTCCTTTCGGTAGACAGATGGCCTAGGTCGGTCCAATTACTAACAAAGCAGCATGATGTGATCATCTATAAAATTCTGAACACTTCCCTGAATATCTAGTTCGTTCGTTACATTTTTAACTTTCCAAGTTTTATCTCGAGCGTAGTACCAAACTCAATACTATTTAATTATAATTGCTTAACCCTTTGCATTTGACGATTTTTTGGCCAAAGAAGGGTACCAGTTGAAAGATTTTCTGCTATAAAGCTGACGATACTTTTTTCAGCAATAAATATGAAATCGTATAATAATTAACACGTAGAATTATTTATTTCGAGTACACGAAATATTTAATTATTTATAATTATTTATTTTAATTTAATTATTTAATTTATTTGATTTTTAATTATTATTATTAATTTATTTTATTTTAATTATTTATTTCGAAACCTCGTACATTGTTACATTATTTTAAATTTGATATATTAATTAATATCGAGCTTCGAAATTTTATTAAATGGCGACTGAAGGGCATTTCTCGAGTGCAAAGAGTTAATACCGGTATTGTACTTGATTTTAAAGAAACAAATTTAATAATAATTCTTATACTTTATGATAGATATTGTTATTATAATTAAATTTGTATATTTATCGATAATAGCTTAAATTGTGTATATCTATATATTAGTATTCATATAATTAGTATTAAGTATTATACTTTGCCTAGAAATAGATGCATTTCTAAATTTTTTAATTCACCCTAATTAAATTAGTGGGAGCTTAATTTTCAAATCTTTAGGATTTTTTTAAGAATTAGAAATCTAAGAATTTAAGAGGTAAAGTACAGAAAAAGCATTTTTTAAATGTTCATTTATTATTGTAAAATTAATGAAGTAAAATCAGAACTATGTAATATTGTTTATGATACTGTCATCGTTTCAACTATAATACAAAATATTCAAATTATGTAATCTTAAGTCTATGTCTAAAGTAAAAACTTTATTAATATTATTTATTATATTTATTTAACATATTTATTGTAACTGATTAAAGTCACTTTTATTAAAAATCTTTTCCATTAAAAATATTCTAGTTTTCAAGTTTCTTTTCCCCTAATTGATTGTATAATATATTATCCAATATATAATTTAAGACTCAAAAATTAATAGTATTATGCACTTACGATGTGCTGTATAGCTATAATAATTTAGTTTATTCGTAAGCAGATAAAGGTAATGGAATACCTTTATTCTGATATTAATTATAACAATATTACAACCAAAAATCATTTGTTACTCTCCGCTATGCCTTTCATAAATTTGCCATAATTATTTCCTTATTGCATAAATAAAGTATAAAATGGTAGATATGGTTTCTTATTATAACTGTTCTGTAATAGAAACATACTTCGCTTGTTAATTTTTCCCAACAGTTAAATTCCACCTGAATACGTCCATTTGCTAAATCATGTTTAAGCTACATGTTTAAGCTTTTCAACGTTATGCTTTATACGTTCTTTGCGTACATTCGTATCGTAAATACGGAAAAAGAGAATTAGAAAGCAATTTCTAATGAATAGATTCACGGTAGCGAGAAACTCTATTTAGAAAGTTGAAACGTAAATGCAGTGTTTAGCTTGTCATAACTGACACAACGGTAATAAACTTCCGTTTCCTCGATTATTTCTTTTTACTTACTGTCCAAAAATCTTTTACGAATCTCCTCTAGAATTTATAAAGAGCGTTTCGCTTGAAAATAGTATCTCCATCTTTTTTCTCCAATTATATCACGCTATAATAAAAATTCTAATTTCACTTGGCCTTGACACATGTTTCTTAACTCTGTTAAAACAATTTAAAAAATTTTTTTTCGTGTGGGATATTCTTGAATAGCATTGTTAATCAATTGACGCAATCTTCAAACTACAATAAAATGAAAAAAAAAAAAAAAATGGAAAAATTCATTTTTCGACCCAATAAAATACTTTACTCCCTTAACACGTCGACTGTCACAGCGGTCACACGTAACAGACGATACTGATATTTTAAAATTCACGATATTTATTTTACCGCAACCTTTTACTTTTATTTATTTATTTATTCTACTTTTATTCTATTTACTTTACCTTTTATTTGTTTATTTCACTTTTACTTCTTTTATTTCGTTTTACTTGAAATTCCTTGGAAATTTTAACAACGCGAATAAATAAACAACATTGCGAAATAGACAGCGCGCTGTTTATATTTCCTATTCTTCGTTTCATCATATTCTTTTATAATTCATTGTATCCTAAGAATAATGGAAATTTTATTATGGCAGTTAACGTGTTAATAAAAACAGTGAGTACTATGTCTACATAATTAATTATCTTCATCATTATTGTTACGAATCTCAAAAATGTATAGGAGAAAATTAATGAATTTTAATAATTAATAAATTTCTAAATTAATTTGATGTCGCTACAAAATATATTGTACATTAGCAAGTACTATATTATATTATAAAAGTCCCAATTCGTGTTTCGACTATGAAAATCCTATTATGTATAGTGATCATGAAAATCCAAAATTATGACTATACCGTATACCAAATTTTTTGGAAAATATTGGAATAGACTTAATTAAATTATTAAAAACAGTTCTAATATTGAATTCACCGACGAAGCACACTGTGCACAGTATCGTCGCTTTTATTACAGCCTACATACAGGGTGTTTCATTTAATCCTTCGCACTCGAAAATTTTTTCACCATGAAGATATGTAAAAGGAAACTAAAAGTTCAAAACTATCAACTGTGAGTCGGTAATATCCCTCTTCTATCCAAATATCGTATATAGAAGCGTGAATCATCGTGTTTAATATATAAGAAGTGAATCAGAGACAAACACGTGTGTGTACTGGTTACATAGATTTTTAAGTATATATATGTTGGGATGAGTGGAACAAGTATGCATGGGATGGAAATATCTAATGAATTCAGGATATTATGATAAATGAGTATGCGTGTAATGATTGAGGTGTGTGTGAATTGTGTGTGTCAATGTAATGTATGAAGAAGAAAGAAAAAATCGAGTAATTTGGGATACGTTAGTTGCAATTGAATTATAATAGTGAGAAATCCTGTGATAGAGTAACTGTGGGAAATTAATTATATTTAAACGTAATATTTCTGTTTTATAATCTTTCTAATTAAATAAAGAATTGTTCTTGTTGTTATTAAATTTCATCCACCACTAACATGTGTGCTAAAAGGAATATTAAAATCATTTAAAATAAAATTAATATCGTTCAGTAAAACCTGAAACCATATCAAGATATAAAAATTTGTAGCTTTCCTTATATTTTTCTAAGCTAGATAGTTTATGCCAAAATGAAGAAAGAAAATCACTATAACATTATGTCACGAAATATTCCCTTTCAATATTTCACGTGTACTTCTAACCTAGTTATTGTCTCATATTCGTTACTTAAGCCTCAAGGTATTAAAACAAACGTTCCGAGTCAGCTTCTAGTGCAAAGGGTGAAATTGAACGTGCAACAATAAGTATTTCCTGCACCCTGTCCTCGGCACAGACATTCGCACATCGAACAGCAGTGATAATCGCGCGGTGCAATTGCAGCCGCAGTCTCGGCGCTACTGCACACGTACACACACCGACGCGTCTAATGGAACTCAAAAGGAATTTTTACAGCGTTATATTACGTACAAAGCACGCGTCCTTCTCGTGGTTCGGTCTGCTATAGCCTGGTCTATCTTACACAAAAGCATGACCAAGTGCACCGGTAAAAAGGGGCCATGGAAGTTCACCCAAAGGCTTTACCTCACTGCGAGGTATACGAGATAGGAAACTGTAACTTACATCTCGTTGCAAGCGCGTAGCACAGCCCGAATTGTATATACGATCGTACAAATGCGGATAACTCGGCGAATGCTGTTGTGCAGGCTGTCCTACGCAAGGAAACAGGGCAAAACTCTGCTAAATCTGGTTTATGCGATATGACCGGTATCCGGGTCGCCCGAGCAAACTTGGCTCGTCTTATCTCAGATTTCTTTGTGATCGATCGCGCCTTAAGTTTCCTGGTTAATAATATTTTACGCGCCCGGTGTTTGTCTTCCGCGCAGACTTTTCATGGTTGAAACTCTTCGAGTAAATTTTCTTGCATAGCAGAGTAGCTCTGGGTATCGTTAGGGTGTTAGGATGAAGGATGACGTGGAGTAGGTGGGTAACACGCCTGGAATATATTTTGGCCCAAGTTTCGTTCAGTGAACTAATCTGTGGTCTAATGAGACTTTTTTCGTCAATCTTTTTAATAACTCCCTGGAGCAACAATTTTTGACCAATTTCGATTCGGCGATTAAACAGAAGAAAATGGAGAAACTTAGCGCTTAGCTACTTTGGAGATCAGATATTTTATTCTGGGAATTTGTGAGTGTATTAAGAAATTATCTTGGGAATTATCTCGATGATAGTTTGGGTTTTTAATCATTTTTTACAGTGGATGATAGCATTGGATTTTAAATAATTTTAATCGAGAGATTAACGTTTGAGGTATTTTAATTAGAATATGTATAAGTATAGTGATAAATAATTTTTGACCAATTTCGATTCGGCGATTAAACAGAAGAAAATGGAGAAACTTAGCGCTTAGCTACTTTGGAGATCAGATATTTTATTCTGGGAATTTGTGAGTGTATTAAGAAATTATCTTGGGAATTATCTCGATGATAGTTTTGGTTTTTAATCATTTTTTACATTGGAGGGTAGCATTGAATTTTAAATAATTTTAATCGAGAGATTAACGTTTGAGGTATTTTAATTAGAATATGTTTATAGTATAGTGATAAATAATTATCTCGATGATGGTCTTTTTTAATCTAATTTTTTGAATTAGATTTTATAGCAGACTTCAACTAATTTTAATTATCGATATAAAATTTAAGGTATTTATCTTTTAATTTATAATTTATACATTTATACATTGCACAATTTATAATTGAAATGTATAATAATATAATAATATATATATATGCATCCATAAATAATTATTTCGATGATGGTCGTATTAATAGCAATCTTGTAATATCGCAGGAAGCCATTAACCGTGATTACAATTTAAATTTTAAAGGTTTCAGCCATTAGAACAGGTAATTAAAAAGTAAATGTTTCTTAAATTTCTAATTACTTTGTGAGTTTACAGCTTCTGCAAATTTCTATACCTGGGGATGATTTATTATTAGTCAGGTGTAGTCGTTCTCAGTTTAACTTAGTACTTCTTGTTGATAAGACCATTTGTTACGTTTCCTGAAAGAAATATTTTTTCAGTTATATCAATGTTAGGATTATCTTAAAGAATTGCAGAGCTTGATACGACGACTTTTGAGCAAACACGTATTAAACCCGAGGCAAATGTAGAATTGATGATTAATCTTATATCAAATAATCATCGTTCGATTAAACATCTTATCGTTTGTTTAAACGAGCATGAGTGTAGTCAGTTTTAGGATAAAGTTAAGCAAAGTGCAAATCGCTGAAGAATTACGCTTCGGTTAACACTTGTTATAGCATTGACGTCAGAGCAATACCAAGAAAGATACTGCTCTGACTTTTCTGGTAACTAACTATGACATACGAGCGAACTTTGCGTGAAATATCGCCTTCTTACATAAAACTTTAATCACGTAATGGTTCTTCATAGTATCGTATATTCTCTAACAGTATAATAAACGTAAAAAGATAATTATAGTTATATAATTATAATATTCCAATAAGCCTAATATAATAATATGGTATAGTAATATAAAATGTCAGATACTTTAAAATATGAATTAAGAGAATAAAATAGAGAAAGTATTTTTTTAATAATCAAGTGAATCTTTTAATTTATAAAAATTATTGGTTTCAGGATACAAAATTTGGGTTTGCATTGTTTTCATAGTTTTGTTATGATAAAAAGAAAAAAGGAACGATCAGGTTTTGTAATTATTAATTGATACTTTCTTAGTTAATTATAAAAGCATTATAATGCAATTGAATAGTGATTGAAGGCAAAAAAATATGTAGAAGGAAGACAATGGTTCATTGAATAACAATACTAATCACGTGTGTAATGTACCTATTAGAAATATCTTCTTAACAAGTTCTTATATTCTTAAAAATTTGATTAGTCAAATTTATTGAAAATATCAAATTTCGAAGAAATAAAAAATTCATAAGGGTATAATGGTTTTGGGATTAATTAAAATTTATTAATTATGTTATATGAATTACATATTGCCACCAAGTTTGTATGATATCGATTATATAGTCTTTTCTGAAACAATAAATTTATATTTTCCACAAGCTTTTCTTCTTTCACATTTACTTATAAAACAATTTTCTATTACAAATCCTATTTATACTCATATAATTGCTCATTACAGCAAATTTCTGCTTTATCCTTATGTCAATAACCAAAATTGTCGACATTGGTTTTGTCGGGGGTACCCGGGTACCCCTATGATGAGTACCAACGCTACGTTACTGTTGCAATCATGGTTTAAACGTAAAAAATGACTATGTAATGAGCATACTGAAACTAGTTCATTTAAACAATATGTAATATAGAAATTATTCTTATACAAACATTCTATTTTTATTTATTTTATATCCTCTGATATACTACAATATCATTTTCAAAATTCTTTACCCAAAAAATAGATGTTCATAGGAAATATATAAAAATTAATCAAATGAAGTTGTAAAAAGTAACTCTAAAATAAAAATGTTTAATGTATAAACTTCCATTTATATGATATATTTTATACTTTTTACTGTGTTAAAGTATTATTTTAAAAATTCTAATCATAAAATATTTGTACTAAAACGATAATCTAACCTAATCTAACCTAAAAAATCTAAGGAAGTTATAATATTTCAAGTGAGAATTTACAGAAAACTACCTAGATGTCTAGTTACTAATTTACTCGTTAACCTTATATAAAAAAGGATCATAAGAACAATGATATCATTCATGATACCTGACATTGAACATTTAATATTTTTATAAATATTTTATTATTTTTTTTTATTAGGAAGATTCCAAGATTTCATAATTATGGGGTTCAATATCCAGTATTTAGATTTCTTCTTTAATACAATCAGTTCCAATTAAATATAGATCAAATTACTATATATTCACGTATACCTGAAAGAAAACAGTTCTAATACACGCGCAATACACCGCTAAAACCAAGGTATCAACTTCTACCTTACTCTCGAAAGCCTGCAAACATAGTCGACACGTAATCACCCATTCACATCGCTACCTTCAAACATCAACGAACAGCTTTGCCAAATCCCACTTCTTAAAACGTCCTAAGAACGTGTCGCGAGAAACAGCGTATGCGCTTAAGCTGCCCTCTCGCGGATCACTTAGTGAATAGCGATTTTTAATGGCGGCGCTTGGCTCAGAGAGTAGTGGGACGGCGGGAAGATTTAATTCCAGATTTAATCTGGATTAGGTTATCCAGTTCTCGTCCAAGCCTTGGGAGCGCTATCCATTGGATGTCATGGCTGATTACGTTGGTTTATTCCATCTCGACGAACGGATTTTTCGTCGAGGAATCTGATTAACGGGACGAGATAAGATCGGCAGTCATTCGACGCCTGAGAATTCTATTGCGCCACCTGCACAGGTAATTTCGTTGAAAAAGCAGGACGATCTAGGAATTCAGCGGGAAGAAAGAATAACGCGAAGGGTAGCGCGCTGGCGAATGAGTTGGGAGTGGGAGTCGGGAGTGGGAGTGGGGGTTGAGAGTGGGGGCGATCTCGGAAGGGTGGGGGATCGTACGAGTCGAATGGCAAAGGCAATTTGCAAGGTTCGCGTCTCGTTCTACCTTTGCCAAGCAAACGGAGGTTAGGGCACGGGATGTAACTGCGTATCGCAGTCTGCAATCTCTGGCTATGGTATCCGTAACCGTTCTTCCCGTTTTTCTCATCCTTCGTCGTTTTACTTTTATTTTCGGATGTGTAAGATTTCGTTATAGTCTAGGGATATCTTCGTGGTTAGCCGTACCACGTAAATATGTCAGTGGAGGAAAAATGACCGACGGATGTGAAAGATGTTTTTAGGAAAGTGATTTGACGATTTTGTTTATTTCGAAGGATGGGAATGGGGAGAGAATTATTATTTTTCGCGAAATAAAATATAAATTTTTAATTACGTTCTTTGTTACTTTGATAAAGCTTGATACTAGCGAGGAAATGGGAAATTAAATTATAGTTTATAATGGAAAATTAATGTATAATTTATAATATGGGATTATAGTGTAATATTAAAGTACAGTTTATAATATGGAATTATGATATAAAATTAAATTGTAGTTTATAATGTAGAGCTAAATTACAGTTTCAAATCGAAAATTGAACTCTATTATTTTACTTTTTAAATTTTGTGCGCAGTGTTGCAAAGTTGGATAATATTTCCAGTTGTTTTTGTTACTCTTTCTACTAAATTTTCCGGATTTATATTCATGAAATACGTTTCTTTTTTTTTTCATGTTTCATTTTTCATTTTTATCTTCTGAATATATCACCAATTTAAATGTACAGAACCGAATATTAATATTAATACTAAAAGTATCTTGTTTTCATGATTATCCTTTTGGTATTTATTTTGATATTCTACGTCCTCCTGTTCATTTATACAAAACGTTATGATTTATATGGTCCGGAAATGTGAAGGTAATTTTATACATTCTTTTTGCTTGACATTTATTTGGCAAATATTCAATCATTTGCGTAACGGTTCACGTGTTATATTTTCTTTAAAATTCATCACTTTTATACGATATGATGTTGCAATTTTTGGTTATTTTCTTATTATTCATATATCGTCTTTATTAAAGGATAATTATAGAAATATTTCCGGAATGTTTGTAAATTGTTGGAAAATATTTTGTCTTTAAAAAATAATTACGTTTGTAATGATCTATCGAATTTGTGACAATATTTGGCATATCTTGAGCATTCCAATATGAAAATGAAACTCGAATAGTAAGTTAAGTACTATAATGCTTATAGTCATTAATTCATTAATTACAACTCGATAATCCCTATTGAACAAAAATTATAGAACCCCTAATTAATTATCATCGCTGTTAATGATCTATATGATCAATTTCTAATTTTCGATTAAAACCTCTGTCACTTAATTTTCATAATGAATTTTTCATTTTTCCTATTCTGTTTTTTCATCATATATAAACAAATTCATACGTACCCTGCTTCATTTCCCATTTGATTGAACAAATGTTCAATGATTGTCATTTATACTTTATAATTTATACATTCATTTATTGATTTCGTTTATTTTATTATTCTACCATTCGTTTAATTTAATGATTTAATAAAATTCATTTGCGATATTTATTTTGGATATAAAAATAATAAAGGCTTTGGAAGGAACAAATATCTATGTATTTTAAATTATTATAATTTAATAAAAATGAGAGTATATAAAAGCATCATACACAGAGACTCGTGAGCTGTCAGTGAACCATTCTTTCATATAAATACAGCTTCTAACCTGATCTCTTCTATCCTAGTATTTGAGCTAGGTAGCTTCATTGAACGAGTCCGCTGGAGATCCTGGATGAAACTCACTCTTCCTTTTCTTTTTTCTTTTTCTTCCTTTTTCCTTTTCTTTCTTCACTAATGGCCGGAACAAACTGGAATACAACCACTGGGAACACTGATAACCTGGGTGTCCTAACTGTCGTCGAGCATCCTGGTGATTAGATAATGTTGCCAAACGATTCCAAACACTTTCAAACAGATTTTCTAATTCCCCTAATGATTAATATTAATTATATCTACTTAAGTTAAAATAAAACTAGACGTCGATGATAATAATCTTAATTTAATTTTTATGAGATTGATGCTATCAAAATTTACAATAATTTATTATCGAAATTGAGTGAAAATAATTATGTTCACAATTTTAGTTGTAACTTAATTTCGTACTTTTAACTTTAATTTAAATAATTTATTATTTTAAAATTGTATAGAATCTTTTAGATAGTAAATACTGAACAACTCTATAAAGCTGAAAATAAAAAATAACAATGAAAACATTATATTTTAGAATAAATAAATAGACAAGTGAATAAAGAAATAAACGAAAATAAATAATTTATATTTTTGTAAATGATAATCACAAGCTATCACAATTTTATAATTTCAGGATATTATCAGGAGTGAAATTTAGCAGTAATAATTCTGGTAATAAAATTAGGAGACTCAGGAGAAATTAATAAATTTATTTCCTGAGACAGTCAATTAATAATAAATCTAATTTTGCAATTAACAAAAATCGTGAAGCAAGTATTACGCGATATTTACACGTTTTATAGGAGCCATACGCAATACATTTGGCCAGGAATATAACACGTAGAATTTCAGTTCTCGCTCATAAAATACAGATATCGACCAAGGAAGATTTCCTCATACTTTTATGACGATACCTATTACTACGGCATTAAAAAGGAGCATAAAACGTGGAAACCACTCTTGCGAGTGGCACGACCGAGCATGGTTCTAGGAACGGTGTTATATTTTAACGAGAACGTAGGATGACAGAAGAAATCGAGAAAAGCATCGTTCATTATCCCGACCCCAAACTTGTGCACCTAGTTATTGTTTCCACTTTCTCCTCTCCATATTCTTTGTTTCGTTGCTCATACCGTCCTTATCGCATTTTTACGCCCGGTGACCTAACATATTTCTAAGAGGAACATGCAAATAAATTTCCATTCACAATGGAATATATTTCACGCCCAGTTATTGTCATTCGTTCGCGTTCCCTCTACTCTGTTAAGGACAGGCCGGGCTACGATGAGGTCGTAAAGGGACAATACTGTTTTCGAGAGAAGTCACTTAACGGGACAAGTCTTGTATACAGGGTGAATCAATAACTTTAACCACCCTCAATATTTTCCTTATTTTTGAGTGTCTGATCAAATTTGGATTTTAGCTACTCGCAAAGAACCAACACTGAATTTAAGGAGGGAGAATAAACGAAAAATATATAATTATAAATAAAGAATTATCAAGAGGTGAACCTACCTCAACAAATAAGTCGAAAATATGGAATATCTTTTTATCTAAAATTTCGTTTTGAAGAAAATTAATTTTGCATATACTAACTTTATCCACCCTCAGTATTTTCCTTATTTTTAAGTGTCTGATCAAATTTGGATTTTAGCTACTCGCAAAGAACCAACACTGAATTTAAGGAGGGAGAGTAAACGAAAAATATATAATTATAAATAAAGAATTATCGAGGTGATCCTACGTCAACAAATAAGTCGAAAATATACAATATTTTTTTATTTAAAATTTCGTTTTAGAGAAAATTGATTTTGCAAATTTATTAGGCGTGCATACATTTAATTATTTTACTTAATAGATCTTGCTGTGCTTGAACCATTGATGCCTCTCAAATTTTCGTTCATTGTATCGAATACTCAAACATTTGTTCATTTGATAATCTGATGGGAAAAAGATCGGTCTAATTTTATAACGAATAATCCAATTTTTCTGTTTCAAAAATTCTGTCTTCACGTCTAAAAATCCTTATAGTTGAAAATCGCTGTCTCATACCATTGCAATATCTCACACATGTGTATATACGAACAAAATTCAACGATGTCAACAAATTTAACATTTCGAAAATTGACAGATGCCTCGAGCTAAAATTTTTAACCTCGAGTCCATTCTCGTCTTTATCAGCTCCCTCAAATTCCATCAATAATCGACCTTTTAAAAAAATATTTCAATATTGTACCGAGGTACATGAAAAATTGAATTATGCACTTGCAAATGAGCATTCATTCGTTATGTAATCTACATCTGGAACAAGCTGGAATTAATATGGCGTAACTGACCTCCTGCAGCAAGGTGTTCACCTCGAATACTGAAATTAAAATCATGAAATTCTGTGGTTATTTAATAGACGTATTCGCGCGATTAACGATATGCAACGTTATCGACCGAAGCGTACAACGTTTAATAAAGCGTAATTTTTTCACCTTTTCCATCGGAATATGAAACATTTTTTTCGTATATCCGCGCGATGTTTAATCACGTATAGAATTTAATCGTCAGTTGCTCCCTTAGTAATTTATTTTCATTTCCGGTTTAAATAAATTCGAACACGTTCAATTCGCGTGATTTTCATTGTATCCCACCTCGATCGGACAGATGAATGATAAATTCGATTTCCCTGTCAGAAGTTTTGCCTTCGAATTTATCGAGAACGAAACAAAGGATGTCACTGTCCAAAATTTTCTTTGGTTAATTGTAAGTCCTGGAATCTTATGAAAATAATTATTCTCAGCCAAATTTGATTATGATAGGATTGTTCGATCATTATTATACATACTGAGATTTGATTTTAGCAGGTTCAGGATAAATAAAGAATGTAGAATTATATATGGTAAATTTTATAGTCGAATTATAGTGTTCTCTGTTAGTGTACTCTGTTTTGATTTTTAGATTGCATTTTTAATACTTCCAAAATCCGTAGTTTTAGTTTCTCACTGGTATATTTTGTTATATTAGGATGAGTCAATATTGACATAATCGATCATTTTTTTTATTTCGTATTAAATAGCAAACACGCGTTCAATGCTTGTCCATTCGATTACGAATTCTCATATTTTCATATTCTCATATCATGTAATGACAGCTCCAGTTAATATTTTTGCATAATATTTATTATAATTTAATATAATTAAAAATAAAATATTAATTATAATATTTATTATTATAATTCGTATAATAATGAAAATTCGCGTGGTATGTCATTGTCATAGTATCACAAAATCTGATTCTTTACTTATAACATCAGTCCATTTCTTTTAGATTTCCTAGTTTCAGGTCTCCAACCTAACCTAATTTGTTTACTCCGCTTAACACTACCTTCAATGATCCCAAATTCATTTTATTAGAAAATTCATTTTCTTCGAAGCATTCGTTAATGCAATAATAACAAAATCAAATAAATAAGTTCTTTGTCTGATATCGATATTTAACCCTTTGCACTCGAGAGGCGCCTCTCAGTCGCCATTTAATCAGATTCCAACGATGGATATTAATTAATATATCAAATTTACAATTACCCAACGATGCGTGGAATATCGAAGTAAAATAATTCTACGTTTTAATTTTTAGACGATTTCTTATTTACTGTTTTAAAAATACCGTCGACTTTATGGCAGAAAGTCTTCGAATTACAAGATATTGGTTTACGTTTCTATCCACAATTTGAACATAACGAGGATAAATGATAGTAATTTTAATAAATGATAGTAAGATAAGTAAATATATTAATTACAGTTCTATATCAACACGAGTCAACGCTAATTTGTTTAAAAGCAGGTATATATTTTTAGTAATTGCGAAAAAGAAAATTCCGAGTGGTTGTCATAGAATCTGTGGTATGAGTGTGAGGAATATTTATGTGTGTATGTGACGAGTATGACAGAGAGTCGCGAAAAAATAATCAGTAGCTGAATGACAGTCATTACATATAGTCTTTGTGTGTGAGAGAGTCCTCGAGAGATTGCATCGCAGTTAGAAGCGAATTTATTTTACGAGATTTAGTTATAATTTATGTTGTGCTGTTGTTGTGTTAAATAAATCTTCTTATTAATTTATCCACAGGATAAAGAGTAAACTTATTAATTTATTCACAGGTAATTCTAGTGCTAATATCACGAGTGTTAGGCCAATTATACGAGTGTCACGCTCAGAGCAAGAACCATTAACCCTTTGCACTCGAAGATTTTTTGGCTAGAGAAGAGTAGAAAATCAAAGATTGTCTATTAAAAAACTGACGATACTTTTTTGAGTAATAAATTAAGAATTTTGTGATAACAGAATTGAAGAATTATTTGATTTCGATACCTCGCACACTGTTACATTACATTAAATTTGATATATTAATTAATATTGTAGGATACCAAAAGAAATCGCGAATCGGCTATTGCTAACAAAAACAAACTGTAAATCGATCAATATCTTCTAGAAGCAAATCGAAAAGTTATTCTATATAACAAAATTAAGTTGCGCGACTCCTCTACGGGGAGGTGAAGCGTAGGTTAAGGAAAGCATAAAAGCGTGGTCCTTGACAACCAAAACAGAGTCCTTAGAAATCGGTTGTGACCAGCACAAGCGTGAGTCGCTTGGTGTTGGAAAGAGAGTTTTAAAAGAGTGCGTCTTTGTGTGTTTTCGTTATCTTGGTGTTCTTTTCCTAAGTTAAATCAGTTTACGAGTTTTGCGTTTGTGTTATCGCGTTCTTGTTCTTTCGTGAATTTTCGGTGTCTCAAGACCAGTTTCGCCATCCTACAATATCGATCTTCCAAATTTTATGAAATGATGACTGAGGGTCACCTCTCGAGTGCAGAGGATTAATATCAGACAAATTAGTCCGATGGTTTGCATTCTCTGCTTATCTGTCGATCACTCAGCCTCGATGTTTCCTGCTCGATCACTTTGTCATAAAACGACGTGATCCAATTTTATAGACGCGACACTTCTAGCCAATAACCGATCTTCAAGATCACATCCAGGAAAATGGCCTCGTTACACTGTGACCAATCAGACTCACATTCCCATTACCAACCCATCAACGTGAAACAGTGCACATTTCGTAGAACATAAAACACGAATCCTCTGGTTTTTAACGATTCGCCGAGATAGGTCGACGAGAACACGATTTATCACTGTAAATGTTTATCATCGGATCGTAGCAGCATGACTATCGCAAGAAAATGGTGAATATTCAACGACCCCTGCTCGCTGCAAAATTTGTTCCATGCTCGGTGTTTACCATGACCCTTTGATCCCTAGCCGGGAATCGCATTTGAGTTTGTTTCGGGATAAAAATATAGGAATTTTTTGGTAGCGAAGGTAACATGCGATGTTTCGCGAATTAATTTGCGAAATTTCAATTTCGTATTCGAGAATGTTTCGTGTTTTTCTTTGTGTTTGCGTTGTTTGTCGCGGCTGACTAT
The DNA here is from genome assembly GCF_001483705.2 of Eufriesea mexicana. Lineage (NCBI taxonomy): Eukaryota > Metazoa > Arthropoda > Insecta > Hymenoptera > Apidae > Eufriesea > Eufriesea mexicana. The sequence goes on along the minus strand of NW_016911621.1, from coordinate 45,332 downwards.
TTTCAAATACGCGTGCCCAGTGTTTTTGAATAGCGACGTGACCTATCGATAGATAGTGTTGATTTAAGTCTTATATCGCAAAGTGCAGTGACGTTGAAAGAAAATATGAACAGAATGGAGATGGAATAATAGTTCTAGGTATCAGTCCAAGCCTTTTATTACACCCTGCTCGGTGTTATAAAGTTGCAAAGTTGTCAGAAGCCTTTGATCACTGTCAGACAGGTTTAAAGATCTGTGGTATTCCTAAAAAGACATGAAACGATTAAATCTGCGTAGTCGATAGATTTAGTAGAACTTTTCAATTGATTTTAAACGATGTTTAAATTACCTGAGCCTCTTTTGAAGAAACATGTACATTAGATTAATGGATTTTATGGCTTCGCTACCTACACCCGTTCTAACCAATTCACGAGATAGCTAATTTAATATTCCTGCTTTCTTTATACTTGTATCTAAGTGTATCTGTATTTTACCAGTAACCAAATTTTTAAATTATACAGCCAATGTTAAGTCAGAGAAAAATTTTTGTTACCTATGTGTCTGCTCTAGCTGATCTAGCTAATTAATTCACTATTCCTGTTTTTGTCAGCTTTAACAATAACTGTACTACTATCTTCTTTGCAGTAGTATTAATTCTTAATTTATCAATAAATAGTTTCCCAGACTATTCGATCAATGTTGAAGTTACTAGAAGATTCTTCTTACCTATACACTTGAATACCCAAATAATTGGCTGATAATTGGCCGATTATCTTCCACAGACTAATTCATTATTTCTCTCACTTTCGTATTTAAGCACATTTGCAATTTATTTTCAGTAGAAATTCTTCATCTCTGAACAGTTTAATTTCCAAAGTAATTAAACAGTATTAAAATTTTTATTATTCGATTGCCTTCTCTAAATTAGTCTACATCCTAACTAATTCACTGTCCCCTGCTTCCCTCATACCTAGGTAAATGCAGATCATGAATGTTCTCTTTTCAATATTAATTTACAATCTCTTCGTGGCACAATTTCCAATCGGATCAATCGATGGTAGAATTGCAAGAAAATCCGTGTTACTTACCCTAATTGATACGCGGACTAATTTATTATTCCTGACACATTCGTATTTAAACACATTTACAATCTATTTTCAGTGAGAATTCTGGATCCTTCGATAGTCTAATTTCAGAGTAATCAAATAATAATACAATTGCAAGCAAATCTTTATTATTCAAATGTCTATTTTAACTTGCAATTAGTCTTCGTGCTAACTAATTCATTTGTTCCTGTCTTCTCGTGATCGGATGCTGTCCATCCTGATTTGCATGCATCTATCCAGTTTTCAGCAGAGAGTCTCGAATTACCAGCAGCTATATTTATTCACCGTTTAACCGGTTGAAAAATGACGAGATTATCCTTTCTCTAAACACATCTCGTCTTCGTATTCATCTAAATTTCCACTTGTGGTAATCAGTGTCTGCCATCAGCAGTCACGTCATAGCATTAATTCGCCAATTCCTTTCTTACAGCCTATCTGTTTTCATCAACTTGGAACAGATCACTGTCTGTTAGTCATCGCACTTGCGTAAGATACTTGTAACCTTTGAACCTCTAGAATCGCAACTGATAGACTCAACATATTTTCCTTGCGACTTTCTGAGGCAACGTTGGAACGCTGAAGTTGCAAAACATTGATTGCAATTATATTACATTATAAATACTGCAATTATTATATTTTTTAAATTATTTATGTCATATAAATGTATATTTAATTCCTTGATTATATACAGGCATTTGATGCAATAGAATTTTAACATAAGCTTCAATAATTTTTGTTCTATAGTGATTCTTTGGAAATTTTTCTAAAATTTTTCAGTTGTTTTCACTTTATCATCTATGAATGTTCAATTGAGAGATGGTTACAGTGGAATGGATTTTAGCATGTGTATAAAATTCATTTTTTAACAACCCTATTCTAACATAAGCTTCAATAATTTTTGCTCTATAGTGATTCTTTGGAAATTTTTCTAAAATTTTTCAGTTGTTTTCACTTTATCATCTATGAATGTTGAATTGAGAGATGGTTACAGTGCAGTGGATTTTAGTATGTGTATAAAATTCATTTTTTAACAACCCTCCCTATATGTTTCGGATCATTGTTTCATGGAAAATAAAATATCGGAGATACTCCCAAATTATTTCTACGTCCATTCGAATTTTGCTCCCAGATATGCTTATATTTGCATCTGTTAAAAGGTTTCACACTAACACATGTTTTGTCCGAAGCTTTAGCAAATTTCTCTTCCCCCTTTTCAATGAGCTATAGCCTTTAAAAAAGACCTTTAAATGGCTCTTTAAATCAAATTTAAGATGCAATAAATTTTATGAGGTTGACACTTCTAGGGGAAGGCTATTTCTCCTTCTTTTTATGGCCCAAATGATAACAAGCATTTTCTTTTTATTCAGCACATTTAGAGAAATTTTTGGAAAATACTTTTCCATCGAGTAGTTAAAAAATAATATAAATTCGAGTAATTGAAAACCATTTTATTAAATACCGAAACATCGAATTAACAATAAATTTATTACTATTATTTTACACTGGTAATAACGTATAATTTATTTATGAAACAATTGGCCATGCATGGGTAGTGAAAAATGATTAATAAATATGAAACTAATCGCCAAATCAAATAGTATTTCACGATACAGAATATCACAGCTTATGTATATACTATGACACTGTATGTTATATGAAATGATACATAATTTACCCTTCTATAATATCGCATAAGGTGGATACAATTAATAGCTGAAAATTAACAATTTATTATATGTTCATACTTTTTGCATATAATTATTATTGATTATTTAGTATCATTATCCTAATTTGACCAGTAAATAGTGTCGGACTTTCGCAATAGATGACGTTCTGTTATTTTCAGCACAAAGCAGTGTCCGTAACACATTAAACATGATAACAGGTTAATTAAAATTATGCAATTATTCCTGAAACAATGAAGAGATATAGGTCAAAATTCAATAAAATTATATCTCGTTTCATAGCAAATGAGTATTATTTTATACCAAAAATACCGAAATTCTTGGCCAACCTAATATTCTGTTATTTAATATTATTCATTTATAATTTTGTTGTTCAGCATTATTAATACATAATACAATTATGAAATATTATTATATGGACCGTTTATTTTGAAAGTGGTGCAAGTCCATCTTGTTCCTTTTTTAATTATAAATAAAAAGTTTGTAGCCCGTGTGGACCAACGTTCACACCCTTACTGCTGTAGTAAGGATTGGATTTATAAGTCGAACTTTTAATTCTGGTTAATTTTGGCACCGGCTGAAGCAGCTTATCAGTTCGCATAACGAATTTATTTATGGGCGATGATAACGTTTTTTAGATGTCAGCGTAAAAGGGGCAAAAGCAAAAGTCGGGAAGCTGATTTATGATAGGGTTCCTTCAGGGATGGTCCGCCACGGGACAAATGCGTGACGCTGACTAGACGCTGAGCCCATTGATGGCTACTGGCCCAAAGTTACCTAGCTATTTTTTGACGGTCACTAAAATTCATAGATATCCATAAAAACTAACCAATAAGAGAATAGATGTTAACCAAATAAGTAAATATTAGTAATAAAATTGTCAATTTTATAAAATAAACTCATCTTTTTGATCCAATATTTTAACAGCGACACTTACTCTGTGATTGACGAGTATACTCGTCATCGCTCGATTTTCGCGACACATATAGGTGCGCGCTCTCAAAAGGGGGTGCCACAGCTAACTGGTTAAGAAAGATCAGAACAGCGTGCCCATAGCGAATTTCTCTTGTTTCGTAGCTGTTATTCTATTTGTAAGCTTATTTTATTCTATCAAGAAGCCAACAATACTATCTTCAGTCAATCCAGTCAAAATTCGATCCTACATACACAGAAGAATAAACATCTCCTGTATTCTTAAGATGAAAATCAGCCTCTAATCGATTTTCAGATAGCCTGTCAGAAATTCTATGATCAATAAAATCAGGATTCTCGAAAATTAAAGACAACACAGTTCTAACAGAGCTTGCAACGAATCAATGGGTTTCCAAACGCCTCCTTTGTTCATTCGTTGCAAAGATCAAGCGAATCCTGCGACTAATCTTACATACTCTTACACCTTATAAAGGTAGATAAAATATACCTACTTACCTTCGTACCTCTTATGGGGAATCATCGCGACAAGGTTCCCCAGATATTAACCCACGAATAACTTACCCACATTGCACAACGTCCCTTCAATTTACCAACGTCCACTCATTCTCCTCTTCGCAAGCTCACACGATGAACACATGCTCACAATCATCCCCGCGTCGTTATAGTTCACATTTGTACCCCCGCTAAAGCGAAATTTAATTAAACGGTCTGCACGAACCGAAATACAACGAAGGTGGGGAGCAATCGAGCTAAATCGATAAATTTTAATTGCCGTCAAAGTATCGACGAACAGCATTAATTAATCGAGAGACCGGGCTATCATCCGAGCGCGACAGGGTATCGAATTAAAATTCATTAATTCGATTGCATTTTTATGAGACGATCGATTTAATCTTTAATCATCGATTCCTTCTCGACCAATTCACCCGAGCCATTCGTGCAATCGATAATTCCATTTCTCTCTCTCCTTCCATCCACTTGTTTATTTATTTATTTCACCTCCTTCCTCTTCCCTTCCAAAATCTATCTTTCCAGGTAAACATCCGTGGAAAATATATCTGCCGCACACACACGTTGCTTGGCCTGGTATTTCCCCTTTTTCCTTAGATCCGCGGGACCCATTTTATATGCATTTCGATCAGTCGAACAGCGAGTATCGGTATGTACCGAGGTGGACGATCAGTATTGGGTACTCAGGGCTGTATTCGGGGGCGAACGGTACACACACAGGGGCGATGTGCGCGCCAATGTGTATACGAGGACCGATTACATATTTACGCACACCGAGCAAATTGACTCTGGGTGCAGGCATCGTGCTGTTTGCCTCCATGAATCGAGCCAATTGCGCACAAAAAAATCACAGAGATCTATTTGCATTTCCTGTTCACCACATTTGTAATCATCCAGCAGCTCCGTAAACAGTTGTGAGTCATGTGTACATCGGGTAACTCAGGCAACGATGAACCTTGCCGGGTTTTTAGCGTTATTTCGAGAAACCCTGTGGAACTTGTCGTCGATGATCTGGTGGATGAGGCTTGAATTGGAATGATCGTGAGTCATTGATTAGACATGGAGTCGAGTCGTTGAGTTTCGATTATAGATCCTCTGTGAGATGTAGATATTTTTAATAATAATTCGTGTCATGGGAATTTAAACTATTTAACCCTTTCGCTAGGGTGAGTGTCGCTACGGAGGCCCTCGTAGAATGAGGTGTCATAGGTGCTATAGGTGCCATAGGTGCCATAGGTTCCATAGGTGCCATAGGTGCCATAGGTTGCCATAGGTTGCCATAGGTGCCATAGATGCCACAGGCGCCATTGACGCCATAGGTGCCATAGGTTGCCATAGGTGCCATAGATGCCACAGGCGCCATTGATGCCATAGGTGCCATTGGTGCCATAGGTGCCATAGATAACATAGGTGCCATAGGTGCCATTGGTGTCATAGGTGCCATTGGTGTCATAGGTGCCATAGGTGCCATAGGTACCATAGGTGCCATAGGTGGAAATATTATTCTTTATCATTTGGGGTCAAGTTTTTGAAAAAAAAAAAGAAAAAGGAAAACTGATCATCGCAATAACGCTTCCAATTCTTTGCGAAGAGTGCTAAAAGGAATGGGAGTATTCGTCTTAATTTTTGTGGCCAGTGACTATAGTCATCCGTCGTGTCTACATGGCGTCTCATGACCGGTGACTATAGTCATCCATAGTAGCGAAAGGGTTAGACTTATGTTTGACTCTTCGCAGTCCGAGAATTTTGTTTCAATTTCTGAAAAAATGCAACGCATTAAAATGATAAAAAGGAACATGTTCTGGTTAATCAACAGAAAATATGAACTTCGCGTATAAAATAAATTACTGCCATATAAGAAGATCGTTAAGTTAATTTGGATATAGGATATTCAGTTAAGGAGTACAGCCGCAAAATCCCACAGTACAATATGGAACGCGTAGAGTCGGCTTATCCGAGACAAATTATGGACGCTGCCTGGTACGTTGAGCATGAGGATATCCGTAAGGACCTGAAAATAGCTATAATTTGAGATGAAACAACTCGCTTTACCAAGATACATAAAGAACTAATAGATAACCACCCCTAATTTTAACCCTTAACGCTCCAAGTGTGCCTCTCAGGCACCATCGATGTGCGGTGCTCTATTCCAAATGTATTTTTGGGTCAATTATAATTAATATAAACATTGTAATCAAAATGAATATTGTTTCGAATGACTTTAATATTATTATTTACAGGTCACTGTAGCATTTAAAATCTGACACTTAAAAACTTGCAAGTCGAAGTATGATGAGCATAAGTTGCCGGTCGATATTCACAATTAAAAGTCGGAGAGTTAAGGGTTAAGACGACTTAGAAGAAGATAGTTTATAGATCTTATTTTGTGATCAGCATACATATGTACACAATGAAATAACTATGATTAGTTATAAATTAATTGAAAATAAATAATAAATTAATTAACACATGATTAGTGTTCCTTGACATTGATGGACATGCATTACCAAGCATCGAATTGGAAAGTAGCAAATGTAGAATCCAAATAAAACTCGTTTAGTCGAAATGAAGAGATTTATATGTCGAGGATAAAGTATCTAAAGTATAATTAATTATGACATATAAGATATAAATACAGGATGAGTCACATAATTTATTCACAGTAAATAACTTCTGAAATATGTGTTCCATGAAAAGATAACTCAAATTATAAATTCCATGATATTGAAATACATTTATTTCTAACTTAAATATTACGGTGACCTTGAACTTTTAATAGAATACCTGTCTTTCTGTGTCGAGATTTAAAGTAATAGTCGTATGCAATTTGTGACTCACCCTGTATATATGATACTATATTACAAGTAACGAGATCATTACACCAATACTCTTTATTTGGGGTATTAATTCATTCAAAGATTCTCATTCAGAAGGATTTTCGTTTGAGCTAACCTAGCTTCATGTCCAATGTACAGTTGGAACTCAAGTATCTAAATCATAATTAATTATGGCATATTATATATGAAAATATACGATACTCTATTACAAGTAACGTGATTGATCATTGTACCAACTCTTTTTACTTGAACTATCAATTTATTTAGAGATTTTCGCCTAACCTAACCTAGCTTCATGCCTAATGCATGGTTGGAAGTCATGTATCTAAACCAGGATTAATTATGGTATGCCGAAAAAATCAAAGAATGTACATAATATTGTACTATAGATAATGTAGTCATTATACCGTAGTAACGTAGTCATTACTTGGATTATCAATTTATTTAAATATTCTCGTCCAGAAGGATTTTGGTCTGACCTAACCTAGCTTCGTGTCTAATTTATGATTGGAGCTCAAGTTTCTAAACCATAATTAATTATTGCATATGAAATATAAAAATACACAATACTCTACTATACGTAATGTGATCATTACACCAACTCTCTTTACTTGGTTCATTAATTTATTCAAAAATTTTCGTCCGACCTAACCTAGCTTCGTGTCTAGTCTACGATTGGAGCTCAAGTATCTAAACCATAATTAATTAAAGAATGTAAAATATGAAAATACTCGATATTGTACTATAGGTAACGTGATTGATCATTACACCAACTTCCTTTACTTCAATTATCAATTTATTTAGAGATTTTCAACTGACCTAACCTAGCTTCACGCCTAATGCATGGTTGAAGCATTAATTAATACCTAATGCATTAATTATGGTGTGCCGCAAAAAAAATGAATATACATAATACTGTACTACAGATATCGTAGTCATTATACCAATTCTCTTTACTCGGATTATCAATTTATTCAAAAATTTTCGTCCGACCTAACCTAGCTTTGTGTCTAATCTATGATTGGAACTCAAGTATCTAAACCATAATTAATTATAGCATGTAAAATATAAAAATACACGGTATTGCGCTACAGGAAGCATGATCATTACACCAACTCTCTTTACTTGGACTATCAATTTATTCAATAATTTTCGTCCGACTTAACCTAACTTCGTGTCTAATCTGCGATTGGAACTCCAGTATCTAAACCATAATTAATTATGGTATATAAAATATAAAAATACACGATGCTCTACTACAGAAAACATGATCATTACACCAACTTTCTTTACTTGGACCATTAATTTGTTCAAAAATTTTCGTCCGACCTAACCTAGCTTCGTGTCTAATCTACGATTGGAGTTCGAATATCTGAACCATAATTAATTATAGCATGTAAAATATAAAAATACACGGTACTGCACTACAGGAAGCATGATCATTACATTAACTCTCTTTACTTGAACTATCAATTTATTCAATAATTTTCGTCCGACCTAACCTAGCTTCGTGCTTAACCTACAATACCAGTCTCTCTTCAGACTCGTATATGCATCCCCAAAGAATGGACATTCAGTTGCAGAGAGCGTATATACATATACGTACACGAACGGCCCTGTAAAATTGAGGATTATAAGAATTCGGAAGCGTTTCATCTGCGACGAGCACGTTATTTCAGGGCGGAAGGATTAATCGTTTGGTAATGTCTGCGCTGAGTTCAAAATCGGCGACACTCGGCGTCACTCGATCGTGAGGAGTGCTAACCATCGACACCGTGGCTCGCAGACGTAGGACGAATATTTTTCACAAACATTTAACCCTCGATCCGTAACGTTCTCCCGTGGTCCCTTTTTTCCTACCCTCGGGACGATTCGTTTCTTTCAGTCTGACACGTATTTACATATGAATTCGAATGGTCGTTTGAAGTACGAACGTCCCCTGTCTGCATGTGCGTTGGGAAGCTCAACGTGCGTGAGATTCACCAAAATTTAGGCCTTCTGCCAATAATTCTCCTCTCCTTTTCATCAATCCCTCTCTCCCTGTTCCCAGTATTTTTCATCCTCTTTCTTCCCCCCTCTCTCTCTTTATTTTCTCTCTTTATTTTCTCTTTGATCTCTCTAATATCACTCCCTACAATATCTCTCTCTCTCTCTCTCTTTCTTTCTTTATGCTTTCTCCAATCTCTCTCTCTCTCTCTCTCTCTCTCTCTCTCTCTCTCTCTCTATCTGTGTCTGTCTTTCTTTCTTTATGCTTTCTCTAATCTCGCTATCTCTCTCCCTCCACCCTCTCTCTTTCTCTCTGTATCTCTCTCTCCGTATCTCTCTGTATCTCTCCATATCTCTCCGTATCTCTCTCTGTATCTCTTCGTATCTCTCTCTCTTTGTGTCTCTCTTTCGATGTCTCTCTCTATCCCTCTCTTTTTTCATATCTCTCTCTCTCTTTCTATGTTATAACAACGTTTTGAGACCCGACAGTCGAAGTTTCTGAATGGCACATTCAAATCGAGCTTCAGCCGCAGACAAAGTCACGTCGCATTTGCAACACAATACCAGACGTCCCTTTCTCGATCTTCCACTTGGGCAGGGTGTTCCCCGACGTCGTGCTACAGACCGGCATATCTTCGCCTCCCTTTAACCCTGCCCCCGGCTGCATAATTGTCCGATATAATTTTATACGCGACGTACGATGATCCTTCTAGTTACGGTAAAAAATAGGCGGCCATTTGCTGTTTCAAGTGGAAGCGGAAATATAATATTTCGTGGAATTCGTGGAATTCAACCACCCTGATTCATGACGCGGAGTTTACGTAACAAGACATGGGGTACGGTTGGTATTTTACTGGAATAAGTCTCGTGTCATTTCGTATACGCGATGCTATGACGTTCCTTGTTACGTTTAAAATACGTAATTATTTATTTTTGTCAAAATATCGTATTTCGTGGAATTTGTGGAATTCGATGCTCTTGTCTCGGAATTTGGAATCAGACTGTTAGACATTTTGTCGAATAAATGTAAATCAGGCGTAATTTTATATACCTCCTACGATGATCTGTTTTGTTATTTTAAGAAATAAGTACTTGCAATATTTTTATAAGAATAAATATGTATTTTGTAAAATTTGTGGAATTTGTGGATCACGATATTGGACTCATATTTTCGTTTCCATTTACTAGAAATGAATTTGGTATAATTTTATTTGCAATTAAAAATCGGTAGCTATTTATTGCTTAATTTATAAATAAAAATATAATATTTTAAGGAATTTGTAAAATTCAACCCTATTTGGGATATGAAGTATTATGGTTCTCATTTAACATAAATAGATTGTCGTATTTATAGCTTAATTACTCGTTGAAATCTTCTCGACAACCTGTACTTACCACATTTATAGCAGTGAAGAGTTAGCACCCAGTTAAATAGCTATTAAAAAGATCATGAAGCGAGGGATTGATCATGCTACTACTTATGCTTCACTGTACATTCTATATTATCAAATAAATTCTAACGCATTAATAATTTTGAATTAATAAATTTAGCAAATTTTAAATTAAAAATTTTAATTTTAATTAAATTTAAAAAATTTTTTAAATTAATTTTAATTTAATTTTAATTTAATATTTAAATTTTAAAATTTAATAGATAATA
>NW_016911621.1:0-34005 GCF_001483705.2 Eufriesea mexicana | reverse complement strand
AGTAAAATATAATAAATGCAATATTAATATAATAATTAATGCAGTAATAATATAAAAATTAATTGAATAATAATTATATAATAATGGAAATAGTGAGAGATAATAAATGCAATATTAATATAATAATTAATGCAATAATAATATAAAAATTAATTGAATAATAATTATATGATAATGGAAATAGTGAGAGATAATAAATGCAATATTAATATAGTAATTAATGAAACAATAATATAAAAATAAATAGAATAATAATTATATATAATAATAGAAATAATAAAATATAATAAATGCATTATTAATATAATAATTAATGTAAAAATATTGTACAGAAATTAATCGAATAGTAATTATATTTTAATAGAAATAGCAACAGATATTAAATTCGATATTGATATACTAATTAATACAACTACAATATAAAAATAAATAGAATAGTAATTATGCAATAATAGAAATAACAATGGATAATATATAAATTGACAATGGTATTTAATCTTATTATACCGATAATAATACATAAACTTCCGAGGAAATTCGTTAATGCAAATTATATTCACAGGGAATTATAGGGATTATTATACCTGACGTACGTTCAGAATTCCAATAATCACGTTACATATATTTTTATAGATTACACGATATCAGTTATACGCTTCTTCAGTTAGTAGATGTGCCTTGTTTGCGTAGAAATAAAAATATAATTCGATTTGCTGGGCGATGTTCGTTTAATATTACGATGCCAGAGATGTATAGAATCATGAAAATTAGATTGAACCGATTAAACCTACAAACATCGCAAGCGATGTATGCAAGTTGCCTAATATTTACATTCGTGCTTCACGAATATCGAGGTACACAAAATGTTAGAATTATCGATTATACAGGATATGTACGTCATGTACAATATGTGCTGTTTATTTTCATAGAGACAATTGAGTTTTCGCGTAGAATTGTAATTGCTGCTTATTTCATGAATGAATTAATTGGGAACTCGTTTTGGTGAAAGTCTCGTTGAATTTTATATCAATGTTCTTATATATCTTATGTTACATTTATATAAGAAATATATTTTAATTAATTATTATTATAAATAATATAATTAGGCAAGTTAAAATAAATTATTTCATTCTTGTGACACCTCAGTGTCTTATATTTAGTCGTTTAAATAAATAAATAAGTAAATAAATTATTTTATTCGTCTGTTTTATCATTTTTAATAGCAGCCTTATTTATTATTCTATCGAATTAAATTACACGATAAAGTCAAGTTATTATAACATTATATTCGCGTTATATTTATTATGCTACTTATTATATAATATTTATATAACAAAGATAAATTAATTATATATATTATTAAAGATGAATTATTTTATTATGAATCGAAAATTAAAGAAATTACTGTATTACTTATTTACCTGTGTTATGTTATAATAAACTATTACTGTTTATTATTTAGTAGTAAATTATTTAATAGTAAATTATTTGCTATTTATTCAGCTTTCTTATATCATAATAAATCATACAACTTTATAAACATATTTTTAACTTTGCTAATATTTTTATTCCAAACGTTATCAATGCTAGCCACCAATCATACTTCCCCAAACTATCCCAGTTCTCATTATATAGTATTTATATAAGAAAGATAAATTAATTATACATATTATTGAAGGTGAATTATTTTATTATTAATGAAAAATTAAGGAAATTATTGTATTACTTATTTACCTGTGTTATGGTATAATAAACTATTACTATTTATTATTTAGTAGTAAATTATTTACTATTTATTCAGCTTTCTTATATCATAATAAATCATGCAAATCTATAAATATATTTTTAACTTTGCTAATATTTTTATTCCAAACATTATCAAGTTAACCACCAATCATGCTCCCCCAAACTATCCCAGTTCCCATAGAAGGAGAATTCAAATCTAGGGGAACAGATGGCGCCCAAAGTTATTACTTACCACCCAACGGATAGTGTTGGCACCAGGGAGGAATGTTTGGCACGGGCCTGTATTTCGTCACGGCAGTAGGGCATAGATAGGGGTGGGAGCAGTTCCCATAGCCTGTTTCAAATTTCATTCGTCACTTCCCAAGACCATAGGTTTTCTCCATAACTAGACTTACGAAATTCCATCTAATATCAATCCTATTCCACGAAACAAGAGTTTCTCTGTTGCTATGTCTCTCATTATTTTCGAGAAACAAACGTGAAATTAGAAATTTCGTGCAATAAGTGAACCGTAACTTCTAATTGGCTACGAAAAAGTAAGTTTCATTCATCCAATTAGTGGAATATTTATGTTATAGCTGTGGATAGAAACGAATACCAATATCATTTTTAACAGTTAACAAATTAATATATTTAGATAATAATATTTAAATATTTATAACAATTCTCAATAAAGTATTTTAAGCAGAAAGATTGACTCTATATTGAAAATTCTTCTTAATTAATTAACAAATTAATATATTTAGATAATAATAATTGAATATTTACAACAATTGTCAATAAATTATTTTAAACACAAAGATTGATTCTATCTTGAAAATTCTTCTCTCTCTCTCTCTCTCTCTTTCTCTCACTCTTATTACCACTTTGACTGCTACGTTGGTCATTGAAGACAGGAGCGCTTGAACTACTTACAATTGTAAAAATTGAATAAAAATTGACAGTTAGTGGACTGTCAACCGTTACCAAGGTGCCACCGATGGTCACCCGTGATCACCAATAAGATAAACGCTTCAATGGGCAAGAATATTCTCTTATATCACCAATTTACTATTATTTTTGCATTATATGCTTCGAATAATAAAAATACTCCCGTGGTGCCCTGAGCAAAACATGTGTTTTCGGCGTGGCAGTCAAAGAGTTGACACGTGTTTACTCTGTGACGATTTTCACGTAACTGTTTCATTCAGGCACATTCTTCTAAACATTTTTTAACAACATTCATACTAGACTCCACTCGCACGTATTATATTTATATCATTCCAAATAACTTTCACTTATTCTACCGCATTCCCATTCATACATATAAAACCAGCACTCACACTCTCATAAAACCAATACTCACAATAGTGTATTTAATACTCATCGGTGTCATGGATGTTAGAATTGCTTCCTCGAGTTTCAAATAATGACAGAAGAATTGAAAATAAAATCAAATAAGTTACTCACTCCTAAGAAATGGGTCTCATAGTCTGTTAAATCAGAGATCATATCATGGCCTGGTAAACTTAATTCTATTAATTAAATATTAACGACAGGTCAGTATAATGTAAATATCAAAATTACTTACTCAAGCTTCCAAAAATTCCGAAAGGATCACATAAAAAGGATTGGAAACCTTGTGCAATAGTTTTATTAATAACGTTATGCTACATTAATCGTACTACTCAAATTTTTAAGAACAGTGTAAAAATCAAATTTGAAATTCAAGACATTGCGCGATACCTAAATTTAATCCCACAACCAGCTAAATTATAGATCACCCCTGATCGAGCAAACGTCGCAACCACGTAAATTTCACATTTAAATTCACCGTGCATTAAAACACAAAAACACAGTCTGTTATGAAATATCGAACACGCATACAACGAGAGCTCTACACGTATACACGAACACCGAGGCGAAGCAGCAACTGGTGATTTATTCGCGACGAAGTGGATGGATGTGTGCGTTACATTCGCAGCGATTACGCAAGACAAAAGCGGTACTAATTTGGATTAATTATCAGCTCGCGAATAATTGACTGTATCGAGTCACCGACATCAAACGATAAAATCAATATCCGAATTGTCAAATTGTAAGCTGGCTAATTACCGTTAGTCTCTTAACCGTTATCTGACGCTAGCTTTCGTGTTTCTCGCTAGGTTGAGTTAGATTACGGTTAATTTCGATGAATATGCGAAAAATATGCGTCTTATCACCTCCCATGACATACTACTGTTGTCACGTGAGAGATGACTTAAAAATTGATAAGGGTTATCAAACAGAAAAGGATCTGGAGAGACCATCATTCACATCCTCGCTACTAGAGGGATTCCTACTTCGAGGACTTGGAGGATGTTGCGACGGCAATAATACTTGGAAGACACGCCTCGCTGTCCTTCTTGAGGATCGACAAATTATAAAACAAGACATCGGACTATCGTGAGAAGTCGAAGACATAAGACGGTTTGGGGAAATCAATCAGAACACGTGAGATGACGTTAGCGAGAATTCACACAGAAAACATCAGACGGTTTTGAAGTTCAGACAAGACTCATCAGACGTGAACTAGAACTCGAAGACGTAAGACGGTATCGAGGAGTCGAAGACGTAAGACGGTAGTTGGGAGAAAACGAGAAGGCAGAAAACGGAAGACGGAAGACAAGACGAAAAACGGTAGAGGCGGAGGCGATACAGCACGCACACCAATCACGCATAAACAAATCATAATCGTGGAATAAAGTGTAAATACAACCAAGACAAAGTGCGCTTTATTGCAGCACCTAAGTGCTCAGTGTCTCGTGAAGATTCGGCGCACTGAGAAAAGGGACAACACGAGTATACCAACGCTGCCCCCTCCGCGTGGAGCTCATCTATTAGGTTGGCAACTAAGTGATTGCGGATTTTAAATAAGAAGGAAAGTACAACATTTTTTAGCGAATCCCAGATTTTGGTGTCGTCTGGACTGGTTCATTTTGCATCACCCACGATCTTTTCCTATTAACGTTGTTATAAACTATCCATTTTTCGTCGCCAGTTATCAGTGTTTCAGAAATCGATCGATTTCGTTGCGTTTCAGAAGCGAATCGCAGATGCTAATGCGTTGCGTCAAATGAATTTCCTTAAGCTGATCGAGTTTCTTGACATAGCCAAGCCGTTTTAATTTTCGTTTATGCATGTATACGATACATTGAGCTTCTGTGCTATCTCACGTGTAGTGCTATGACGATCTGAATCGATAATGGCCTTGATATGGGTCTCATCAACTTCAACTGGACGGCCAGATTGTTGCGCATTTTTCAGTGAAAAATCACCAGAATGAAATTTGGCAAACCAATTTTGACACTGTCTTTCTTTCAAGGCTTCATTCCCATTTACGGCACATAACTTCTTGCGTGCTTGCGATGCGTTCTTGCATTTTCGGAAATAAAACAATAAAATATGTCCGAAATGCGCGTCTTGTTCTTCCATTTTTAAATTGGCATAAAAACGAAACTAAATAACTAATCGATACAATTTTTCAACTAAATTAAAGGCGGAAGTCCAAACAACAAGAAAACGATATAAGTTAGGTGCCTTGAACACGTTGACAAAACAAAAGAATGTGCAAAAACCATCTATTGACAAAATCGGCAATCACTTAGTTGCCAATCCAATACATTCACGCGGTGCAACAGAGGACTTTCTCGGAAAATCTCCAATTCCTATATATATATAACTTCGCCAATACTCGTTTGTCAAATTCGAATAATTTTCTGTCGTCTAACAAACGAAGATATCATCTCGACACGAAGCTGGCAGCGACGTTTCGCGATCGGTACCCCGAGTTGATCGACGAGCCTTTGCTCCCGGCTAGACGCTGCCAGAATCCGCGGATTTTTGCGCTAAGGTCGCTGAATCCGTGGTAAAGCGGAAGGAGAACCGAGGTAATCGATGGTAATTAATGCAAGTGGGGTGAGAAGATTGGTATAAAACGGGTTTCGCGTGAGAAAAGTGGAACGAAAATCCGAAAGTCCGGTTCGAACCTTAATCCTTCCTGCTCCGAGTCTGAACCCTCTCTGCTTAAGTCCGACTAATTACAGCCCCGTGGATCTGCATACGCGATTCCCTAAATAGTTTTACGATTTACAAATTGGGCTAACGAGTATACGATGTGTTGGAGCGAAGAAAAGCACGCGATTTTCATTTTGGGTGACGATTATGCGCATTCGTTTAGGCGAAGCGTTTGAACGAGGAGGCTGTCAATGGAGTATAGTTCGTTCAACGAGAATCGGGGGGGCATATAAAGAGCTATGTGCGAGAGACTCGTGATCAGACTAGGATAGAGGTATTAGGCTTATAGAGATATTATTAGAAATATTAGGCTAATAGAGATATTAGGCTTGGGCCTGAACTGACCCAGGCGTAAGATCGTGTTAACGCGTTCATCGTTAAACGAGTATGTTTCCGTGGGGCTCGTCGCCCAAATATGGGTGATGCTCTTCTTGTTCAAGTTAAATAGGATTTTTAGTTGGACTATTAAAAGGAATTTAACCCCTTGACATACAAATAAAATGCGCGTGGACGTGTCCGTAAAATACCATTTAATTTGGCTCAACTGTGGATACTCATGTACAAGCTTAAAAACAGAACATCTTATTTTCAAATTTAGATTGCTATATAACATTCAATAAAGTTGATATATAATGTTAATGTACAATAATTAAGTAATTTAATAAATAAATAAATAATTGAGTAATTTAGTAGTTCTATAAAGTATGATACATCTCAAAACATTTTGGAACATGTAGTGTAATAAGACATTTTACACTACCAAGTTTCACTTCTTATATTATGTTTGATGCACGCATGGTATCTCTTTGCAGGATGTTGCATTTTATTTGTCGCAGACATATGTTTTAGAAAATGTGCTCAATTTTTTGAACAAAATAGCATTGACACACGACTAAAACAGTTGAAGAATTTAATAATATATTGCGCGACGTTCGTCGAAGACAGTTCTTGACGTCTCGGAGACGTCAGAGTCTACAATGGCACATGAAATGAATGACGTCTCCCAGACGTCATTGTATGTCAAGGGGTTAATGGACTAAGCACTAAAATATAAATATTGGTGACCAAGTTCTCACCCTCGCCAATAGATGGATTCCTACTTGAAGGAGGTTCGAGGACTTTTTCGCAAGTCCTCGGTGAAGCCTCGATTTCTCACAAATAGAAATTCCTATGCTACCCCCTCTAAGTCAGGGCTTGCTAGAAAACCTTACTGACGTGTCCACTAGCAGGCTCAGGACGAAACGCATCCCTTCTCTACGTCCTTCTTCGGTGGTGTTAGAAGGGACGCAAGTCCTCGGTGAATCCTCGACCTTCCTTAACCCCTTGGCTACTGTGAGCGCATATACGCGCTCGGAAATTTTGCTTTTGTGACACGGAGGGCGCGTATAAGCGCTTAACACAGTTTGCTTTTCTGACACGGAGGGCGCATCTCTATCCAAAATTTTGCCGTTCTCGGCGGACATTGTAAATGAATTCCTACCCGTGTGGTATAACCGGTGCGTTTCAAAGTCTGCCGTAGTCAAAGGGTTAAATAGAAGTTCCTATGCTACCTAAGTATCCCTGGTATATGTCAGGGCCTGTTAGAAGAAAACCTTACTGACGAGTCCACTAGCAGGCCCGGGACGAAACGCATCCCTTCTCTACGTCCTTCTGCGGTGGTAGAAGGGACGCAAGTCTTCGGTAAAGCCTCGGCCTCCCATAAATAGAAGTTCCTGTGCTATCCAAGTATCCCTTCTTCCTCTTTCCGCCTGAACTAACTATTTGAAGATATACACAATTTCCTCTGAAAACCGTCCGTCACTAATCGTCGCAAAACAAAACTGACCTAGTGACGATATACTAATAGAATATTTCAAAGGATAATTTTGGCTGGCCTGGGCCCCTGTCTAGGACCTCAAACGGGGGACGCAAGGGCCCCTTTATAGGACTTTTAACAGTTCGACCACCCTCTGCATCCACGTTCAGCAGCCACTTATCTGCGATCGCAGCATCGATCACGTGACCGTTTTGTTTGCATTTCTTGGCAATTCTCGCTGAACCGAGTACAGAGGTGTTTGATCATGGATAATAGTACTCGTAAGACTTGAATCGCGGTAAAAGCAGATTTATCGCACTCTCGTGAGTAAAAAGATTCTTGTCACGTGACGCAACTTAGGAATACATAGCTCTTATTGTAGGATACGTCTGTATTCATATGATATCAGATCATACGCTTAATGTACCGTAATGAAAATGCATTCATATCTAATGATGACGTGTTCATTGGATGCGTGTAAGTACTCACGGCTGGATTAAAGCGAAGCGAACCTCACCCACCTGTGGGTGACTGGAATATTTTTCAGTCACCCCTTAGATTGGGTGCTTCTTTATTGTTGTAATTAATCGTCGGTGTAAATGTGATTGTACGATATTATGAGAAGCATGTTGTACGATATTATGATAGGATGGTTTTTATTTGTTCACTTGTGAGGCTTGGAGAATTTTTGTGGATTTATAGAGCGATGTCAATGATCTAAAATAGACGATGCAAATATTGCAAGAAATAATTAGAAGTTTATTCAAAATAAGTAAATTAGTATACACGTATTATGAAGGTTCAGTGTAAAATTTAATAGAAATATTAAGCTTTTAATATAGAATAGAATAATTTAATAGAAATTTATTTTAATAAAAATTTTAAGCTTTTAATATAGAATGGAATAATCTAAATAATGATATAAGGAATATAAATAACAGAGATAATAATGTCGATAATTTAAATAATTTTAATAGTAAATAATAAAGGTAATAATATGGATAGTGTAGGAAATAGTTCAATGTGGTTTTAGTGTATAATTACTGTAGAAATTTTATAGGTTTTATTTTTGGTTTCTATGATTTCACGTAATTTTGTCTCTTCATTCTCATACATATTTCCATGTTATACATATTTATACATAATTTCGTGCAATAACTGTTTATGTCAAGCTGAAAAAAGTGTCTTTCTGCTCGTTATAAAACGGATAAGGTTCCCCTGAGCCCAATTACTACTCGTTTAGCTACCAGATTTGCATAACTCTGAGAAAAAGTGGGATTTCGGAATGATGATAAATTCAGTGTTAAGCGCGTATTACAAAAAAGTGAAACAAGAACTGTATATATAAAGATGTAAGTCATTGAACCCGAATATTCTTCACCATTCTCAATTATCTTATCTAGTAAATATTGACACAAGGAGATACGAAACTTTGTGCAGACAGAAAAATCTGTTTAAAGTCAATTTGCTGTTTAACTAATCTCTTGAATTTTATCCTGTGTAATTCAATAAATATTGTTTTAAAATGAGTACCGTAAACTATATATAAATAATAATAAATATTAATATTAATAATAAAGATAATATTATGCAAATAATGGTAAGAATATTAGTAATATTACACAAGTCATAATACGAATATCAATAATACCTTGTTTATAATAATGAAAATAATAACAATATCAAATAATAGGAATATTAATAATATATCACAAATAATAATAATTATATTAATAATATTATACAAATAAGAATAGAAATATTGATAATATTATTCAGATTGTACATAATGTTACACAAATAGTGATACAAATATTTCACGAATAAAAATAGAAATGTTAATAATATTGTGTAAATAATAATTCAACTAAAAATACTAAAAATTATTATATAATGTTACACAGATAGTAATACAAATATTATAAGAATAAAAATAGCAATATATATAATATAATGCAAATAATAATTTAACTAAAAACAGTAAAAATTAATGTATAATGTTATAAATATTGTATAAATAATAATAAATATTAATATTACTAATAAAGGTAATATTATGCAAATAATAATAGGAATATTAATAATATTGTACAAGTCATAATATAAATATCAATATTACTATGTTTATAATAATGGAAATAGTAACAATATTAAATAATAGGAATATTAACAATATATCACAAATAATAATAATTATATTCACAATATTGTACAAATAAGAATAGAAATATTGATAGTATTACTCAGACTTTACATAATCTTACACAAATAGTAATACGAATATTACAGGCATAAAAATAGCAAATTAATAATATTGTGCAAATAATAATTCCTCTGAAAATACTAAAAATTAATGCATAATGTTATAAATAATGTATAAATAATAATAAATATTAATATTACTAATAAAGGTTGTATTATGCAAATAATAATAGCAATATTAATAATATTGTGCAAATAATAATTCAACTAAAAATACTAAAAATTAAAACATAATGTTATACAAATAGTAGTATGAATATTAATTATATTATACAAATAATAATGGAAATATTAATAATATTATTCAGACGGTAATAAAATTATTAATAATATTACGGAAATAATAATTCAAGTAAAAACACCTATTTCGCTTAACTGTAAAAATCGGGAAAATGTTCTTCTCGTGCATCTCCGAGATTTTTATCTCATTTTCCTAAACTCTCGAATTTTATCAAACTTCGTTCTAGCTGTCGGAAAATGTAACATGTTTGTAAGTCGTCACGAAAACCGAAGTATAGTATCTCGAAGTTGATAAAAGCCTGCCTTACTTTTATTTTGAAAAATCTACCCAAAGCGAACATCATTTTTTTACACCAAGATTTACTGAACGTTGCTTCAAGCATCTCCTGGGAGAAACTTCACTTCGTTAATTGCTTTGATTAAAACTTTTGTTGTTACCCGTGCAATAAATTATTCACTGTTGCTAACCATGGAATAACGGTTTCTAATAATTTACCTTCGATACCAAAGCGTATGGCTGTATAGAATATCGTTAATGCAATTCGCATCTCCAGGCAGCCATGCATACTCCACGTGATTTCGGACAATAAAATCTCACATTGCGAAGCTAAAGTACTAAAATATTCCTCTGCGGGATCCAGTAACATAAATCCCCGTTAATACCTATTCTCAAGTAAATTACTACGTTAGCAGGAAAAATTGTACTTGTATTAAAGAACGAAAGAGAAAAGAATAAGTATGCTTTTCACGAGATTTTACATATTAAAAGAAATATTGAGTAAAATATTGATAATTTTAAACAATAATGTTAAAAATATTGAAGATATCGTATATAGAAGTAGAAATAATTTGAATAAATAATATTAGTAATATTAGATAATACTAATAATATTAGGAAGGTATACATATGGATACCATATGTAAAAATATAAATAATTATAATAAATTATTTCAGTAGCATTAAATAATATTAATAACGTTAAGTAATATTAATAATATCAAGGAAATATACATATGGATATCATATACAAAAAAATAAACAATTTTGGTAATATTTGCTAATATTAATAGTATTAAATAGTATTGAAAAAGTACTTTTACCATATGTATTTTTTACATATGTAAAAATGTAAATAATTCTAATAAATTATTTCAGTAGCATTAAATAATATTAATAATATTAAATATTAACGACACTATTAATATTAATAATTTCAATTAAAAATACATACAGTTACCGGCTATAAAAAGTCACGAAACATGGCCATCGAAGTTTCAGCAAAAATTCCCAAATCACCGTATGCTATATTGAACCATAAATGTTTTCTTCTCGACCTTTATTCGGCGTCACGTGGTAAATAACGGAGAAAAAATTGCGTATGGTCGTATAGGTGACTATATAAGTCAGTTCGTAGGCGTTGTGCAAGACAGACTGGAGAGGTGAATAGAAAAAAGGGAAGCGCAAGAAAGTGCAGCAGGGGTTGCACTTTAAGGGAAGGTGAAAATATGCATCTCGTGCTCGGCTGAACGAATACGAACCCACCAAGCTGCGAAGCACACACGAGTAAAGCTGTGCGAAAGAAAGGCAAACCGGTTGTTGGTGTTAATAATCGTACATCTGGTGTTAGTATATTCCTTTTATTCCTGTATCAAGGCACACAAATATTTTTGCACAGGGTGTACCAGGCTTTACCTATCAAATCGTGTCAATTTTGTTTTAGCAATAAAAATAAGAAAAACAATATTATGTAAATGTAACATCGTGAATGCTTTGTTTAAAAATTTTAACAAAAGTGTGGAATAACAATTTTTTTATTTTTCATGTGATAGAATTGTCGAATAAATGTTATTCTCGTGAGCAGGATCGACTCTTGGACCCCTAAGTTCGTTAGGTATCTCGTCACTGGTTTATTATTCGTGACGAATTTTGAAAATTTATTCCCGTGAACAGGATCGACTCTTGGACCCCTAAGTTCGTTAGGTATTTCGTCACTGGTTTATTATTCGTGACGAATTTTGAAAATTTCAGAGGAGTAAGCAGTTTAATAAATGAATTACGAAGATCGTCAACTCACTTTGCCATTTGTAGTTTCAGACAGGGAGACTGATTATCACTCCACACTAATCAGTGTTCATGTAAATGTCTATATTCAAGGCAGGCATAATGACATGTCTTGTTTAATGAAGATTATGTAATCTGACATGCAAAGTCGAAAGATAAATACACCCTGGAAAGCTTGGAACTTAAGAAACTATGACGATCATCGGTTAACTTGGTCGTTGGTAATCTGAATTAGAAAAATTAAATAAATTATTATGTGGCACTGAATAATATTTTTACACACTAAATAAACGAGACACGTTACGTTTAGTGAAGACTATGTGATATGACATGTAAGTGCAGAACAAATAAATTTACCAGAACTTGGAACTTAGTAAATTATAAAAATCAGCAGATTAATCAAGCTGGACCAAGTCAGCTAGACCAAGATTTAAATAGACCTGAAAGAGACCTAAAGTAGACCTGAAATAAAGAAATCAAGTAAATTATCGTTTAATATTGAATAATGTTATTACACACTAAATTGTCACTAAAAGCAAGACCTAATGACACGCCACGTTTAGTGAAGAGCATGTGATATGACATGTAAGTACAGAATAAATAAATTCGACAGAATTTAAAAGCAATAAATTATCAAAATCAATAAATTGGTTACACTATACCAGTCAGTCAGATCAAGACGTAAGTAGATCTAAATTAAACCTGAAATATAGGAATTAAATAAATTCTCATTTGATACCGAATAATATTATTATATATTAAATAGATCTCAAAAATATGACCTAATCACGCTTACTGAAGATTATATAACCTGACATGCAAAACAGAGCGATAAATAAAATCAGAAAACCCATAAACTGAACAAAAGCACAAAGATCGTCAGCTAATTCAATCACGAATAATCTCACTTAATTAACAAATAAATATTCAACCCTAATTTACCCTTCTAAGAAATAATTTGAATAAATTAGCATTTTACATGGAATAATATCCCAGTAAAAGAAGATATAACAACACGTCATATCCAACGTAGAGCCAAGGAGAAGATCCCACGCTGAGCTCTTTCCTCACCAGTGCTTTACCCCTAAAATATGCAGAGACCTTGATGGTCCATGTGCATTACAAGCGAGGTCTAATTAAAATTGCGCATAACGACTTAATAACGTAAGCCTTCCTTAAACCTCGCGAGCATCGTGCATGTTTTTAACCAAATGCATCTTCTCTTGCGATATCGTTCCGTTATATTCACCAAATCTCCCCGTGGCCCAGGTGTACCGCGGAGAAATACGAAAGCAGGTGTTCTCTTTTAATTTTGTATCCCGTTGCGGTTCCAACGGACTTAATTTCTCTTATCCACGAATTTGCATCGTGAAAAAGCTTGGCTGTATAGACGTCTCTGTGTAAGTAAAAGTAAAAGTTTATTTAAAACGCTGTGTGTACAGTTAGAAGTCTTCATCAGTGAACAGGTGTAGCCTAACTTAGGCTACTTTACTTCCACACTGGTGAGTAACAAAATTTCCTTCTTTCTTTTATTTTATGATTATCAATTTATTATGCAATTATTATGCAATTTATAATTAGCACGATATAGTGAAATATATATATTTATATTTATATATTTTGCAATTATTATGCAATTTATAATGAGCATAATGTAGTGAAATATATATATTTATATATTTTGCAATTATTGCAATTATTATGCAATTTATAATGAGCACAATCTAGTGAAGTACATATATTTATATATATTTATATATTTTGCAATTATTGCAATTATTATGCAATTTATAATGAGCACAATGTAGTGAAGTACATATATTTATATATTTTGCAATTATTGCAATTATTATGCAATTATTATGCAATTTATAATGAGCACAGTATAGTGAAATACATACATTTATATATATTTATATATTTTGCAATTATTGCAATTATTATGCAATTAATATTGCAATTATTATTATTGTAATTATTATGCAATTTATAATGAGCACAATTTAATGAAATATATATATTTATATATTTTGCAGTTATTGCAATTATTATGCAATTTATAATGAGCAGAATGTAATAAAATATTTATATTTATATATTTTGGAATTATTGCAATTATTATTGCAATTATTATGCAATTTATAATGAGCATAATGTAATGAAATATATATATTTATATATTTTGCAATTATTGCAATTATTATTCAATTTATAATGAGCAGAATGTAATGAAATATTTATATTTATATATTTTGGAGTTATTGCAATTATTATGCAATTATTATTATTGCATTTATTGTTGCAATTATTATGCAATTTATAATGAGCACAATGTAGTGAAATATATATATATTTATATATTTTATAAATTGCATAATAATTGTATAATAAATTGATAATCATAAAATAAAAGAAAGATGGAAAAATGATACCAAATTTTAAAGATATTTCCTAAAAACCATTATTCATTACTATGACTTACAAGCTCGTTGTATTAATTATACTTCAATAGTATGAATATGAAAAATTATACTGTGGTATAATTTTTATTTTCAATTCCAACATTCCGTGTAGCCAAAATCAATCGAACGCGGTCTCATCCCTTAGATTACACAGAGGACATAGAATCTGCGTGGAGAGGTGCTACAGAAACAAGTTAAAAGAACAGAGCAGCTTAGGAAGACTTCATAGCACGTGTGTTATAAAAGTTTCTCAAATAGAAACTTAAAGTGGAAGTTATATTGAAACCAACTTAAAACCTCTATTGCCCCCGTTCCTTCAGGTACATTATTCCCTTGAAATAATCCACGTAAATTTACTTTAGCAGCGATACATTGAAACCATCATTTATACTTTTGCAACTATTTCCAATTACGAAACTAGGTTCTTTTAGTCCCCTATCTTCTAATTTCTTATATCAGTGGCGACACAGAGAGTATATTCTCATATCATAAATTTAATATTTAAAAATAAGTATTTTATTTTACAACTATATCTACATTCTTTTGGTATCTAATCTTCTTTTAATTTCTTAAATTAATGGTGTCACAGATAGTGTTGTTTCTTTATAACAAATTTAATATTTAGAAACAAGTATTTTATTTTCCAACTGTAACTAAATTCTTTCAGTAACTAATCTTCTTTTAATTTCTTAAATTAATGGTGTCACGGATAGTGTTGTTTCTTTATAACAAATTTAATATTTAGAAACAAGTATTTTATTTTCCAACTGTAACTAAATTCTTTCAGTAACTAATCTTCTTTTAATTTCTTAAATTAATGGTGTCACGGATAGTGTTGTTTCTTTATAACAAATTTAATATTTAGAAACAAGTATTTTATTTTCCAACTGTAACTAAATTCTTTCAGTAACTAATCTTCTTTTAATTTCTTAAATTAATGGTGTCACGGATAGTGTTGTTTCTTTATAACAAATTTAATATTTAGAAACAAGTATTTTATTTTCCAACTGTAACTAAATTCTTTCAGTAACTAATCTTCTTTTAATTTCTTAAATTAATGGTGTCACGGATAGTGTTGTTTCTTTATAACAAATTTAATATTTAGAAACAAGTATTTTATTTTCCAACTGTAACTAAATTCTTTCAGTAACTAATCTTCTTTTAATTTCTTAAATTAATGGTGTCACGGATAGTGTTGTTTCTTTATAACAAATTTAATATTTAGAAACAAGTATTTTATTTTCCAACTGTAACTAAATTCTTTCAGTAACTAATCTTCTTTTAATTTCTTAAATTAATGGTGTCACGGATAGTGTTGTTTCTTTATAACAAATTTAATATTTAGAAACAAGTATTTTATTTTCCAACTGTAACTAAATTCTTTCAGTAACTAATCTTCTTTTAATTTCTTAAATTAATGGTGTCACGGATAGTGTTGTTTCTTTATAACAAATTTAATATTTAGAAACAAGTATTTTATTTTCCAACTGTAACTAAATTCTTTCAGTAACTAATCTTCTTTTAATTTCTTAAATTAATGGTGTCACGGATAGTGTTGTTTCTTTATAACAAATTTAATATTTAGAAACAAGTATTTTATTTTCCAACTGTAACTAAATTCTTTCAGTAACTAATCTTCTTTTAATTTCTTAAATTAATGGTGTCACGGATAGTGTTGTTTCTTTATAACAAATTTAATATTTAGAAACAAGTATTTTATTTTCCAACTGTAACTAAATTCTTTCAGTAACTAATCTTCTTTTAATTTCTTAAATTAATGGTGTCACGGATAGTGTTGTTTCTTTATAACAAATTTAATATTTAGAAACAAGTATTTTATTTTCCAACTGTAACTAAATTCTTTCAGTAACTAATCTTCTTTTAATTTCTTAAATTAATGGTGTCACGGATAGTGTTGTTTCTTTATAACAAATTTAATATTTAGAAACAAGTATTTTATTTTCCAACTGTAACTAAATTCTTTCAGTAACTAATCTTCTTTTAATTTCTTAAATTAATGGTGTCACGGATAGTGTTGTTTCTTTATAACAAATTTAATATTTAGAAACAAGTATTTTATTTTCCAACTGTAACTAAATTCTTTCAGTAACTAATCTTCTTTTAATTTCTTAAATTAATGGTGTCACGGATAGTGTTGTTTCTTTATAACAAATTTAATATTTAGAAACAAGTATTTTATTTTCCAACTGTAACTAAATTCTTTCAGTAACTAATCTTCTTTTAATTTCTTAAATTAATGGTGTCACGGATAGTGTTGTTTCTTTATAACAAATTTAATATTTAGAAACAAGTATTTTATTTTCCAACTGTAACTAAATTCTTTCAGTAACTAATCTTCTTTTAATTTCTTATATTAATGGTGTCACAGAGAGTGTTGTTTCCATATCACAAATTTAATATTTAAAAGAAGTATTTTATTTGACAACTATATCTAGATTCTTTTACTCAGTAATCTTCTTTTAATTTCATATATTAATGACAAAACAGAAAAATAAATTGGTTTTTTTATATCACAAATTTAATAGTTAGAAACAAGTATTTTACATTACAATTATATCAAGATTCTTTTAGTAATCTTCTTTTAATTTTTTATATTAATGGCGGTATGGAGAGTGTGTTTTCATATCACAAATTTAATATTTAAAAACAAGTATTTTATTTTGCAACTATATCTATATTCTTTTAATAAATAATCTTCTTTTAATTTCTTATATTAATGGTGTCACAGAGAGTGTTGTTTCCATATCACAAATTTAATATTTAAAAATAAGTATTTTATTTTACAACTATATCTAGATTCTTTTAGTAATCTTCTTTTAATTTCTTATATTATTATCGCCATAGAGAATGTGTTTGCATATCACAAATTTAATAATTAAAAACCTGTATTTTATTTTACAATTACAACTAGATTTTTTAACTATTTTTGTTTTAATTTCTCATATTAATGACTTCACAAAGAGTGAAGCCTACCTTGCTCCTGATACATCTAATAGCAAATACAGCCCTGCGTGTTAACCCTCTGTTCTTTGCTAACATATCCGTTATCGGCCACAGAATTTATTCCTAATAAAATTATCGGCTTGAAAAGCTATGAAAATTATCAAAGTATATATATAGACGAAAGAATGAACCTATCCCATACGAGTTAAATATCAACTTTCATGCAACTTTCAGGCAGCTTTTCGTCTGGAATTCCTCGCTAAAATAGCTCACGTGCCCCAGTGTAGTGAAGCAGTTAACTTCTGGATTACAAGCATAGGTGGGCCATTACATAATACGCGTCCTCGGTGTAATATGTAAATACTGTTAGGCCGTTCACGTGCGCGGGCAAAATCGTCAGACTTTTGTATTATCGCGTTTTACCGTGATTTGATAACAGGAAATTAACGTCTCTATGCAACTATTGCAACGGTAGTCCCAATGCCGTAGTTTATGTAACAGACGATGTAACAATGACATAATGTTCGGTATACAAATGCGAGGGGTCATGCGAAAACACGGAGAATTGTGAGAACTGTTATTATGGCTGGTGTCATAAAAGCCAACGACACTTGAAGAACCGTTAAGCAAAGCGATGCAGAAAGATTCCACGGCATTTTTATCGAGGCACGTTGCGACAATAAAGTTATAATGCCAACAGGTGTAGTGGAATTCGTAGTCCAGCTCATCCTAATGGGAATTTTCTTTGGTTTACGAGTAACAGGATTATTGTGGTATTTATTCGAAAATTCGAAATTATTAACACATTGGTATTAATATTTATCTAGATTTCGCGTTTGTTAGGTAGAGAGATAGGGTAAGGTTTGGATGAATTGAAGAGGTTATATTTTTCTGTTGACTCTTGGGTTTGAAGATTGGAGACTCGAGGATGACCTGATATTCATTTCTATAGGATATTGGCATTTGTTAGCGAGATAGGGTAAGGTTTGGATGAGTCCAAGAGGTTATATTGTCCTGTTGATTCTTTGGTTTGAAGATTGGAGACTCGAGGATGACCTGATATTCATTTCTATAGGGTATTGGCATTTGTTAGCGAGATAGGGTAAGGTTTGGATGAGTCCAAGAGGTTATATTGTCCTGTTGATTCTTTGGTTTGAAAATTGGAGACTTGGGGGTGATCTGATATTAATTTCTGTAGGAAATTGGCATTTGTTAGCGAGATAGGGTGAGATTTGGATGAATTAGGGAGATCATACCGTTTTGTCACTCCTGGCTTTCGAGAATGTAGACTCAAGGATGACATGGTATTAACACATTGTTGACCAACACATTGTGACGAGTTAACTCGTCTTTTCCTGGCCAAACGTTGTTGACCGATGACGAATTAACTCGTCATTGCACTCGCATTATCTATTTCAATTTATGAAACCCAGGGCTATATACAATATTGCTTCTGAAAGTGATTTTGAAGATTGGATTGAAAAATAATAGCCGGTGACATGTCATAGTTTCTGTGTAAAATTGCATGTCAACAAAGTGTTAATTAATAAACGGATTATTTGACATCGACAGGATAACATGGTGATGAATAATGTGACGTGTACAGTGATGGATAACTATAGCAACTGCTATGTCAGTTCAGGTCAGCTAAGACTCATCTGAAGCCATCAGAGGCACACTAGTCTTGACTCGAGTTTGATCAATGAGAAAAATACTCCTGTCTTGTCTTTGTATTCTGTTGTATTGACAGATAGCAGTATAAATGATATATAAGTTAACATTTCTTTCTTGATATTATTATGCATAATTTTCGTTTAAATTTTCATGTTCTGAATTCTAAGTATTAAGGAACATATTATAAGTTCAGAGTTTAGCATATTTATGCAATCATGCAATATTTAAAAAAATTAATCAAATCATTAATAAGCTGCTTCAAAGCTATTCTAAAAATTACCGCATCGATGTATAAGAAAATCTTCTGTCCAGCAGTTTCCGTTCACCACTGCATGCGAATGGACTTGCTGATGCAGCAATTAATTTTGTACTATTAGTTTCTTCTTTATTATGATCTGTCACAGACCTTGGTCGTTCAACACCTTTTTTCGAAGTTTGTGATCCATCCTGCGTAGCAGTTACTTTTACTCCAGTAAAAGGATAGTCTTGTAAAGATACATCTTGTAAATTATACGGCGAAGTATGAAATACCAGTTGACCATTGTGTAATATAGATTGCCCAAAACCTTTTTCTTTTCCGGATTCGTTAATTCTGAAGCATATGTACAAACAGTAAAAAATGATTTGTTACTAAATTAGTATTTTATATGCAATTTATACCTGTATGCAGCAATATTTATGCCATCTTGAAAATCATGGTAACTTGGTTTAAAAAATGTTGGCCCATTTCGATTATTTCCAAAAAATGCACAGCCGCCTATACAACCGCATTTTGTTGCTTTCACGCCACTTTCTCGAGGCCACAAGAACCATAAACGTTTTGTAGCCTCATCATGTAGTTTTAAATACTTATTTTGTACTAAATGTAAATTATGTTCAGGACTTGGAAGTGAAATTGCAGCTTCTAAGATTACTGGTCCTAAAGCTACAGATCCTACTTCTAACCAAATATCAGACCCATCACCTAAAATAAAATAAATTGCATTACTTTTAATTTTTTATATTTAGTTACATATATGTGTAGGGATACTTTTGATTGACAAATATAAGGAACAGAAGGTGTTGGTTTATTCCAATATGTTATTTATAATACATTTCTTCCACGTGCACTCTAGACGTCACTCTAAACATTTGGTCTGAACCCTAGACTGCTGTTTATTGCCTTCATCAGCTAGGTAGGCCCAACTGTTCCTTTGCATTCACTCTCAAACCTTAGCATTCCTACATACGTATTATTACAGGTACATGTATTCTATTCGTTACCATAGATCATAAGTCAATCATACTTTTAGCAAATGATATCTAAATTTCAATAATTTCTTAATCCACTTTGCTTAATTCTTTTACGTTTGTCGTCATAGTGAAATATAGATTGAATAGTCTAGTAGGCTAATAGAGTAATATATTGGTTAATAGTATGCAGATACGCTGTTTATAGCTTTTTATAGAATTATTTTTATTTTTGCTTTTGGAAAATTAATTTCAAAGTAATTCCTACATTTATTCACGATATTTATATCTTGCTAAGTAGTGGATACTCTGATGCTGTGTCTATGACATTTTTTTGTTGTCGTTCATTGTTATCTTGTCTCATTCAGTATTGTTGAATCCTGCTCGTTTCTTTTGTAATCGGTACCATAAGTTCTAATTCCTTGATATAATACTCAATAATGCTAATAATTCGGCCATTTTCTTTTCGATGAAAGATCTTAGTCAACAAAGGACATCCCAAAAACAGGACAGCATCTTGCCTCTATTTTTCTCAAAGTAAAGGGCACAGAAGACAGGAAACAGTCTATAGGAAATGAATACAATCATAACACGATGAAAGATACTCTTGAAGCCATAAATATCGATCACAAGCAAGCAAACGTTACTTTGTTGAATTTATTTGTACACAGAACCACAGAGGATCAGTGTCTAACGGACCTCTGTGCGAAATTTCTTGTATTCTTGGACGTTGCAGTATATTTAATCGTTTTATTAAAACGAGAAATGTTTCGATATTTATTTATTACTTTGTTAAAATTTGATAAAGAACGATAATTGCTTCGTGTAATAGTTCCTCCAAGGAATTTAGATCATCGTTGAACTGTTTCAGATAAAACGAATTATTACGTGAATATGCAAATCGTTTTAAAGTTTAATATTATTGCGCTTTTAACAGGTTAATTGCTTCAAAAGCGCGCATATTTCACTGAGCTATTAAATGACTCATCACGAATATATTATTGGATTTCATTATACGATTTCACGTTAAACTAATATTAAAGGTAAAATACATTATGCTAGATATAGTACTTACAATTGAAGGGAGGAGAAAGTAATATTTAAGCAATTTCAATTATATAACGATATTAATATTCGTTCTTTCTTTGCATACACATTTGCTGCTTTTAACAAATGAAATACATATGTATATTAATTTATGTATTTATTATAATTTATTTATTTTAATTCAAACCTTATTAAGTAAATAAATTTATATTTTCTATGTATAAATAAATGAATATAAATATATAATGATATAGAATCATTCTTTGTCACTGTGACAGACTTAAGACAATTTTCTATTTAACACACTAGCGCCACCACGGTTCATATCTATGAGAGATGCACTCATTGTAAACATCGTACATCATATTCAATTATTTTTTGATTTTGCTGTTATAATTTTAAAAGTTCTTTCTTACTTTACATACCACATTTTTGCAAACATTTCAGTTTGAAGTTTATATTTCATTTATTAAACGTAACAAGGTGGGCGTTCAAATAATTTCGTGTTTACAAGTGTAAGTGTATACATATTTCTCTTTCATTCTTCACTGTTTCTCGTCGAGCAAAAGCGTTCTACATGTAAACCATATAAAAACAGAAGAATATTTCCATGCAATTAAACGCGAAGATAATGTTTCAATCGATTAACAATAAATTGATCAATAAAATACTAACTGCAATTCGAAATCGGTCGATCACGATGCTCCGACTGGTTTTAAATTCTCGTACGCTGCACTCGTACAAAATACAACGAAACAAACTCTAATTGCACGAAAAGTACCTGGTATTATACGGTTGGAACGTTGATGAAGTGGAAACATATTATTACATCCTGACATTCTTGACGTCAAAATTATATTCACTCGAGTTAACGATACAAGCAACAGTGTACGAGCATTGTTTAGGGATCCAGTTTAGATTTTGGGAATTGAAGATCGAGAATTCAGATTGTGAACCAGTGGTGTTTATCAAAGCACGAAACTTAGGCGAATATCAGAGAAAGCCAAGCATGGAGAGCAACAATCACCCCACGAAACAAACTAAAATCTATATCTTCCATTTCAGCTTGAAACACTAACTCCAAAACAGTTCTAGAATTCTAGTAATTGTTAGAGCACGTTGCTAACATAGTCATAGTTAGCATAGGTTCGATATTTGTTATTAATCCGCATGTCTAACATATTTAACCCTTTGCACTCGAGAGGCACCTCTCAATCGCTATTTAATCAGATTTTAAAGATAGATGTTAAATAATATATCAAATTTACAATTACCCAACGATGCGTGGAATATCGGAACAAAATAATTTTATATCTTAATTTGCATACGATTTTTTATTTACTCTTTTAAAAATATCGTCGACTTTATGGCAGGAAGTCTTCGAATTACTATTTTTCTGTAACGAAAGAATCGCCGAGTGCAAAGGGTTAATTTACGGCATAGCTGTGAATCTTAGCTTATTCACATTGTGGCCTAATGGCAACATACGAAAATTGCCACCAGCGTGGGTATTTTCGAATATCGCCATTAGACCACAACGGCACTTGATAAATATTCGACATAAATCTGTAATTACGGCAATTGCTAAGGGGTTATAACGCAAAGGAATAGTAGTCAGTGGAAACGGTGGAAAAACTGTATAGATCTTTATTAACCTTTTGCACTCGGCGATTTTTTCGTTACAGAAAAATAGTAATTCGAAGACATTCTGCCATAAAGTCGACGATATTTTTAAAACGGTAAATAAAAAATCGTATGCAAATTAGGACGTAGAATTATTTTACTTCGACATTCCACGCGTCGTTGGGTAATTTTAAATTTCATATATCAATTAACATCGATCTTTAGAATTTGATTAAATGGCGACTGAGAGGTGTCTCTCGAGTGCAAAGGGTTAAACGGGCGATCGGTTGGAACTGGCCTGTTTAGGGCCACGCAGGTCACAAGACGTCTCCAGAAAACGGGTGACAAAACGCAGGGGAAGGGATCACTCCCACATCGCTAGGATGTAGAGCTTATTTTACTATTTAGTTTTTACTACAACGGCAATAATAAAACTCTAATCATAAATATCTCGAAAACTATCGAGTAGTTGCCCTTATAATGATACATTTTCTTGAACCGGGTGACTAAATCCACGAACCTGCAAAGTTTCAACTAAATCTACGACCCGAAGGACTTGCACTCTCCTTGTAAGTAATGTCCTTTTTATTCCTTATATTTGGATACATACTGCACACCTATTCCATGAATTTTCATCTACACCTTCGTTTGATGATATTCACGTGTAAATCCGTTCCACGGATCAGTGAACAGTTACTTGTTCATCGTCTGATCCTCGTGTTTGGTGAAAAATCTCCGGTTTCCTGGCCAGGTTTCCAGCTGGAGTCATAACAGTCGTGCATAGCGATGCGTCGAATTAACATTTCAACAACGATGGCGTTCATTCGTTCGTACTCAGGTGGCATGATGAAACGACGATGCCATTGCTTTAATGAATAAACATGGAGTCGGTCGAAATCTGCGTTGGCGGACGCCTGGTGCATGCGAATGAAAGACTATCTACGCACGCTTGTTTCATTTACGTTTCGTAAAACCGAATAATCTTGGCCATTATCATGGTAATTATTCTTCGCGATGAATATCCTTTATTCCATGCCAAATTGGGACCCTTTCTTTCGGGGTGGACCGGTTTTATTGGCAAATAGATCGGTTCGATGATATAAATGCGCGAACATTTGTTTTTGTTTTTGCATGGATACATTGTTTAATTACGTGACGAGTTTCTAATGAACAGGAAATGGTATCGCAATGATGACGGAGAGTGGAGGGATGAAGAAGATGGTGTTTTGGGTGGTGATTTTTTAATGTCGGGAATATTGATCTGTAATGTATACCTGTATGTGGCATGAGTGGATGATAATAATTAAATTTTGCAATAACGTGGTTGCTATTGACCCTTTGACTACAACAGACTTTGAAACACACAAGCCATATCATAAGGTAGGAATTCATTTGCGATGTACACTGAGAATGGTGCAATTTTTCGTTAGGTGTGCATTTCTGAAAAATTATTGTATATTTATATAATAATAAAATCACTATATTTCACTGCATTAAAACAACGTTATTTATTTCTTCGTATTCTGCATTAAATTGTTACTGTATAGACTTAAAATTGAATAGTGACAGAGACTTTTGAGCGCCTCTAGGTAAGGGGTTAAATATCTCATGGAAATTTCTGACTTTTACAATATTATTGTAATGCCATTTTGATAATTGGAGAAATAACAGTAACTAATTTTAAATATAATGCACGTAGACAAGAAATTCTTGAAATTAATCTACCTAAGAATAATCAAAGTATAATTATAAGTTTTATAGACAGAAATAACTATAATCATACGTTGAAAATAAATTTATGTGTATTATATTTCTACTGTATTAGAAACTAGTATCGATATTGTCAGAAACAAAATCTCTTTTTCCTTTTCTTCTTTTTTGCATATTTTTCCATAATTGTACGATCATAGTGTCTAAAACCAGTCACTTTGACTGAAGTAATTTATTATTAAATGAAGTTAAATAATTTATTGAAATAAATCTAGTCATACTCTATCCACATTTCTTTAGTATGTTTTATTCGTTTAAATTTAATATTGGAACCATCTGTAGTTTAGAGTTATTGACAACACTTTGTAAGATATGAAAAGTGTTTTAATTTCGAGTTTCAGCAAAGAGAGGCTCATTTAATCCCTTTGTCTATGATATCGTGTGAGACCTGAAAGATCGGGCCAAATACTAGTATCACGGGTGAGAGACGTGGCTCGTAGATAGGGCTCATCGGAGGAATATCATCGTGGAATATCGAAGTAAAATAATTCTACGTGTTAATTTGCATACGATTTCTTATTTACCGTTTTAAAAATATCGTTGACTTTGTGCCAGATGGTCTTCGAATTACTATTTCTCTGTACCAAGAAAATCTTCGAGTGCAAAGGGTTAAATGGCATAGAAAGGGCTTAATACTGTTATTTAATTTTAATTAATATTAAATTCTTCAGTCCGCTATGGAATACTTAATACTATAGTATGCTATTTAACCACTTGTGTAACACGAGTCGTCGACAAAGTATTATCAAGAAGTGCCAAGAGCCGCGATCGTGCTTTGTTTATCTCAAGTATCACTAAAACTGAGATGGCGCTGCAGTAGAACCCGAACGCACCATCAATTGCATATGGCGTCTTCAATCCTACTGCAGTAGCAATGTTCAGCGCTAAATCTGAACAACTCGCATTACTCGAACAGCTAGCCTTAACCATAAAAAGAATCGAGAACGGGAACCAATATACCGAATGAGAGAAAAACCCCAAAAAATTCGTAACAAGTTTATATCAAGCTTATATCTAACGAGCTGAATTCCATACACTGCATAACCTCAAAACCAATAAATTAAATTTAAAATCAACTCGATCACGTTACTCAAACGGCAAACTTTAATCACAGAGGAACAGAGAAAAAGGAAAAATCAATAAACGAAATAAAATCGAAAGAGCCAGAAATGCAACAAAAATTCGTATCCAGTTCCATAAACTCCATAACCTTAAAATCGACGAATTAAATTTGAAAAATGCAAATATCAGAAATTCCGTAGCAATATCATAGCAATTTTATGTCCCATCAAACATAGTCCATAAATCGAGCGAACTAACCTCGAACCCCCTTTATTTTGTTTCAGGTAAGTGGCAAGTGATCAGAGGGAAATCGTTATCGAAAGGTTTCAGCTTCACGTATCGTGAGTATAGACGCGTTTATTCCGCGTAACACGAAGAAACACCGATCGCGATGCCATGAATGAAGCCTAGAGTCAACGATCCGAGCGAGCCCATTCAGGGCATAGACGTCGGATCGTTAGAGTATTAGTTATCGAACGGCGCAGGTATAAACGAACCAACGACTATAACAACAGCGGGGGATTTTCTTGCAGCCACTCGTAACGTTAACTTTATCGTTGCCTCGTGATTCCTTCGCGCAGGGTAATGAATTTCGCGTTACCCGGGCTAGCCCACCCCAGTTTCGGACAGGACTTTATTAAAGGATTTACGGCCAGTAAAAGGAGAGCCATCGCGCTGCTTAAAATGCTCGTCCCACCGATAACCACCAACTCTCCATGCACCAGCAGATTTATATTCGCGTTTCTCCAGTCGATATACTTAGCAGCGCTAACTTTCGCCAAGAGTGCCCCGCGTGTTTTCGTTTATCGATCACCAGGGTACCAAACACCCTGCCACGTATTTTTGGTACCGCGATAAGGCAAATTGACCCACATTATCGGTGATTTTGCACTCGACTCCGACGTTCATTTTACGATACACCGTTTTATTTATGTCACGAACTTTCTGATCGATATCCTTTGTCTCCCTGTCCATAACCAAAGCCTTTACATGCTCTATGCCTGCTGTATTTTTAGCGGCCTGTTCCGCGATAGCAGAGTCTATCGCGTTTCGATTTTTACCGGTTCCATGTGTTCCGCTTTTGCGATTCGTGTATTGAAATGTTCGTTGGGATGTTAGGTAACGAGGCTTTCAGGAATTTGAAAAATCTCTGTTATTGCGACCGCGATGAGGGATCGTGCATTGTGCGCTTCATTGGGGTATTATGGATGAACGAGGTGGATATTGGAAGGTTAATGAAACTATCAATTCGTAATGTGTACATAGGTGTAGTATATATTAATAATAATTTTTTTATTTCCATGTATAAGCTTATGTAAGCCTTAGACCATCATATGGTATTTACATGATATTTACGTGACCTCAGGGTGCAAGGGAGACATTATCACATTTATATTAATAAATCGAAGCATGTGTGTATTTTATTGGGGTTCTTTATGTCATTATTGAACATTAGAATGCGAAAATTATTAAAATAATTTATTTTCTTTCGTGGCAATATAATTTTGGAATTAAGGGAGTAATGTTGTATGATGAAAGTAATTAGTTATTTAATTCTCTTCCTATATAGATAAAAATCAGTATTAATTCTTTCTAAAACAGCTGTAGGTTTTTGACTGTTAGGGAAAATGCTCGGAAATTAATTATTTTGATTAATTTAGTAGATGTAGTGTTCGAATTTTTGATGGATTTATTAAACATTATTAACCATTTATTAAATATGACTTATTAAACATTATTGATTGAAATTTATAATTCGCTGCCAAGTTTAAATTATATTATGTTATTCCCATTGCCAACATGTCAATGTAGAGTTTGTACAACGAAGAAAATTCGATAAAAGACTCCATATTACTGTACCATCTGTCCAGATAAGCCTCCATTATATATTGAGCTTTGTTACTAACCCTATCATGAAGATAATTATATAGGAATATATTGCTATAAAATTTTGTAATAATAAATGTTATATATGAATATGAATATGTTATATATGAATGTATTACTATAAATTCTGTAATATTAAATTTTATATATGAATATATTGCTATGAATTTTAATAATAAATTTTTAATGTAATAATAATAAATTTTATAATAAATTTTATATATGAATATATCGCTATCAATTTTGTTATGAATACACGATGAAGTTGACTTTTGCTTAATTTAAATCATTTAAATATCATTCGCTTTAAATAATAATTAAAGTACAATTTTTGTAACAAATTTTATTTTTAGCATTTTTTCGAGATTTTTATACTTCTATATTTATGTTTGTAACCACAATTGTTTGCAAATTCAAAGGGCTTTGTGTTGTAACATATTGAAAGTATATTAAGTATACTCGTGCTTGGCAGCGAATGGGTTAAAGATGCATTTATTGAAAAGAAAGAAAGGAAAAATTTAGAGAAAACCTATTTAATTATATATTATACACTTTATGAGAGATTTAATCCAAATTTAAATTTTAATATAAGCTATGGTAGTATTTTTGTAATACCTTTTCCATTCTCGATTTATCTATTCAGATATTTATAATTTTATCTCATAAAATTTCTGTCTCAAATAATACCAAATTAAAAACTGGAATCTTCGTAAATGAATTTCAAAGTAAAAATTTCCTCTGTTACCTGTTTCATGAAGTTTTAATTACAGTCATGAAACAATTTTCACAATTTTATTTGTCTTCACACGTCCTTTCAATTTACATCGAGCTTCCTCGAGGTGGATTTTTATAGACGATGCAAAGGCTTGTTTTTCGTGTCACTAGCCTCCGTCAATGCTATACTTAAAGTGACTCTTGCAACTTCCGTTCGTCGTGTATACATCGCATGAATCTTCTGTTATTCCATATGGCAGTTGCTATAATTGATAGGCATTGAAACAACGGTTTCCGCTGTGTACTCATTCTTCGAAGCTTTAGATCTTTTCTTTCAACACGTGTGTATCATCAGTAAGTCACTAGACACTGGTAATTTTAAACAGAATATTCCATCAGGTTCAGTCATCCAAGCGTATACTTATTTAAACACACGTATAATTTCTTTCCGATACCAAACCTACCATGACTGGTTAAATGACAATGACCGCTCAGTTCCTCCATTTTAGACCTCCTAGCTGCCAACTTACCTACAAAGCATAGTACTTTGCCTGCATTATAGTCGGGTATACTATATACAAATGCTTCTATTGTGATGCCGAACTCACAGATAGGAGCTTACGCGAAGCTTAAGCTGACTAGTAGTATACCTCAAATCCTCGTTAGAAACCTTCATGGAGCGTGATTGTAGCTCGAATTCATCTTACTTGTCGAACCATAGTCGACGAAAAATGATCATAGATGGTCCTAACGTTCTCTAGTGGTATTCACTATAGTATGATTAGCTGGTAAAGTGTAACAAGGTTTAATCGGAAGAAAAATGAAGCTGAATATGTACTGTACAAGGATGAAAAGATTGTAATAGTGGTGCTCCTGCTATACTTGCTTCCTGTGCCTAACTCACTTTTAATGCTCTGAAAGTCCCAATGTGAGTTATTATGAAATAACAAATAACGTCCCATTTAACAAATAACGTCTATGTAGCAGGAAAGAAGTCATCTCGTTCGGTTGCGGGGTGTA
Organism: Eufriesea mexicana; assembly: GCF_001483705.2. Lineage (NCBI taxonomy): Eukaryota > Metazoa > Arthropoda > Insecta > Hymenoptera > Apidae > Eufriesea > Eufriesea mexicana. The sequence continues at coordinate 4,412 of NW_016911621.1, read as the reverse complement.
TATCGTCAATAGGTCGTCCGCAATTGGCGACGGTTAATGACGAACCAAATTTCTTGAGGAACGTTGTGTCTATAGTGGACTGTATTTTATGTAGTAGTTCCGGATAACTCTTCTGAACTCTTCGAATGTTATTTGTTGACTGACTGGTACTGACCAAACTAACTTGCGCGATGCACGATCTTTCGGAGCCCATGGTTTCCAAAGGGAAATCGGTTTTCTCATTGGTGGTTGACAGGACCGAGGGTGGGCCCTCGGTCCGCGAATCAGATGCCCCCAAAGAAGGGAGGGCCGTCTTCCGCGACCAGGTCTGCCGGTGGAGGAAGCCTCTCCCTCAAAGGGGGTTGCTGGTGGGCCACCCGCACATTCGTGATCCTTCCTGAAGGACCCGTTACTTTATGGCTCCGAAAGTCGCGACATCGCACATGGCCTGGTCCCTTTCTTTGCAGGCCTATTGTCAGCCAAATCCTAAGTGCTGTTGCCTGCTTTCTAACATTAATGGCTAAAGAAAGCCTCGTGTCCGGTGACCCGAGGGAAATAAAGAATTGTTTGAAAATGCATTGAAAATGAAGATAGAAAGGACACGGAACTTGAACTAAAACAGCAATTAGAATCTGGCTGCTAGAAGACCCTAACGGTCTTCTGGGTCTATTCTAAACAAAGAGCCGAACAAAATACCGGCACGACATTCCAAGGCTTAACACGGGGCAAAAGGAGTATTCCACTTGCTCCACCTATACTCTTGTTAGTAATACCCACTCTTCTATGACACTCTCAAAACTACTATCTCCAAGTTCGGTAACGTGTTACGTTAACACAGGCGTAAGATATCCGCGAAAGAAATGTTATCTCAGAGTTAACTTACAATGAATTGGAAGCACTACTACGCTTTGGGACGAGTCTACGCTCTTGCATCTATTTTCTGCGTCTGTCTCGCTTTGTCTCGTTGCTTTCTTCGCTTTCTTTGTCACACGGTGTTCTATGACCGGGCTAATAGGAAGAGATCAGTTCTACCAATAAGGGAAACGTTTTACTCTACTTCTGCCATCATGTTAGAATGGTTGGGCTGATGGGGATTCGGGCCTACAAGTTTCTCAGATGACTTCTTTCATGCAACGCAGAGTAGTTCCAGAAATACTATTAAATCTATCAGTATCGAAGATGAGGAATATTAATGTCGAGTTGTGAAGTGACCAATCAATGCTGATCTTCCGATTAGCTACTCAACACTATCTAGCTCCAGTATACTGTAATATAAAAATACTACTTTGTAATTGAATCATGAAGTGACAAACCAAGCCTGGTTTTCTCATCGGTTACCTAACGTCCCACTTACTTCCAAAAATACTATCTTAAAATTGAATTACCATGTATCAAACTATTAAAATTATTCCTATCATTACGTATCTAACATTTCATGCTGCTCTGGAAATAGATTATGAATATTCAGTGCCCTAAAATACAGGTGACAGCGAAGAAATTACGACTAACGAGTCAATATAATACATCCTATAAGTGTCACAAATGGTGAACCTGATATTCTGTAACATACAAAGGATCAGCCTGACACAAAGTAGACCTGGAAACCTCTTCAAGAGATTCTATTATACCTGAAAACAAACTATTGATAAATTTAGATCGACAAATTCTACTCTCGAAGCACTGTCCACGTAAGTTGTGTCAAAAGAAAAGGGTGAGAAAGAAAGAGGTAAAGCTGTTAGCTGTTAGCCTGAACGCAGTTAGCCTGAACACAGTTAGCCTGAACACAGGAGTGTTCTTTGCGTTGCTGTCTGTTAGCCTGTATGAAAATAGGTTCGAACGTGGAAAGGAAGTTAATGACTTGGCCTCACGCATGTGCTTCCTCGTAATTGCACGTCCAGTCGCAGTATCTTCATTGTTCCTCCTCTTGCTATCGACTTTCGCTTTGTCGCGTGTCCTCCGGAGGAGAGGAGTCAATTTTAAACACGGTTTCGCACGTGTTTCAGAAATAAACAACCAACGGAAATAATTAATGGCACTTCTGCGTGACTATCTTTTTTGCGGATATCCAATAGCCTGTTCGTGCAGCCTTCGAAGCTGAGATCGGAACTACCGGTGACTTATTACCCTCTTCCTGGCCCTTTTTTGGAACACACCATGCGTGGGTGTTAATTATGATTTTACACTTTGTCATTAACGTTTCGTTATCGATCATCAAGAACTCGACTTTCTCCTTTCTTTTCCTTATTACAGAGGAGGTGATTTATACTTCCTCTTTCTGGGACACGAATGAGAAGTGTAATTGAGAACGTATCCGAAGAAAGATGGCAAAGCCATCAGCAAAGATGGCAAATTGTGACAGAAGATTTGATTTTAGTTTTGTTAATACGTCATTATTTTTTATTATTATTAGAACTTTGCAATTTGTCCGATGGACATTTGGTAAATTCATTTAACGTGTGATTCATAGCACGTAGGTGACAGCTCTATTGAAATATCACCACAAGATTGTTTTTCGTGTTTTGTTATTCGGATACCAAGTCCGTGGGGTCAAAATTATCAATGTCACTGAGTGACTCGCAGTGAACTTCGTTGTTCTCATGAAACGTGTAGCATGGATTCATCACACGCATTGGTGCCACTTTGATAGCAAATTTAGTCGTCTAGGCTCCTCTATGAATTCAGAAAAGAAGTCTAATACGAGTGCTGATTATTAAGGACATGTTAGTGGTGGATGAAATATCAATAGCAATAAGAACAATTCTTTATTTAACCCTTTGCACTCTGATCTTCAGTCACCATTTCATAAAATTTGGAAGATCGATATTAATTGATATATCAAATTTAATGTAATGTAACAGTGTGCGAGGTATCGAAATCAAATAATTCTACGATTCTATTATTATACAATTCTTTATTTACTGCTCAGAAAAGCATCGTCAATTTTTTAGTAGAGAATCTTTGAATTTCTGCTTTTTTCTAGCCAAAATGTCGTCGAGTGCAAAGGGTTAATTGCAGGAAATGATCGAACATGTTAATATAATATTAGGAGGTGGAAGTTGAAACAGGTTCTTAACTCTTTGCACTCTTTTTGGCTAAAGAGGTATACAAGTTGAAAAATTTTCTGCTATAAAGTTGATGATATTTTTCTAGCAGTAAGTAAGAAATCGTATAATTAACAGGTAGAATTATTAATCTTTACGTGCTCTGTAAAACATGTTTCTTGTATTGTTTATTGTATCGTACTGTTGCTTAGAAAACAAGTTTAGCAGATCTTACATGCGATAGTAATGGTACATGTCATGGGTAAGTAGTAATTAATAAAGATGTTAATGATATTGCGTTAAGTATTAACCCCTTGCTTTTGGCTGCTGCTTCTCAAGGGACTCCATAAATTTAGCACATGACATGGGAAGTTTGGTCTATGGGGATACGTAAAGATTACTGATTATAATTAGGTAGGTAGATGATTATATAGAGAAAAATTACACAAGCATACAATTTTTTTTAAATATTTATTTACGTGTATACAATTATGTATATATATAAAACATACTTGTATATTTCATTATTATTTGTCATATGTTTATTATATATTTGACATATTAAATGTTTAAAATATAGGTTCTAATAAAATTGCAAGGCAAATATTATTTAAATAACCTAATTGGTTCCATTACTATGTTATTTTATTTGAAATCATCCGTTTTTCAATTACAAAGGTTTTATTCTGCTTGTTAAAATATTATGACAGCATTAATCAGCAGACCATAGTGAATTTTATCTTCATCAGCATAAAGTATATACTCATACTTTTTTCGTTTGTTCTATTTTCTTCTCGATCTTCTGTGTAATTAACTTTTGAACGAATAATACTGGTCTATATATTAAAATATTACTTCTTTAATAAAATATTTTTTACATTTATACTGTTTATAATACTGTTTAATTTACATAAATAAGAGAGGAAAATCCTATTGAATTGTTATAGCCATTTCAATTCTAATAGGTTTTGACTGATATTTTCGACTAATATCGTGGTGAGCTCATTTTTTTACATAAATAAGAGAGAAAAATCCTATTGAATCTATGCATACCAATAACATTGGACTTTGGATCTAATTATAATAGCATCAAAAGTAATAAATAGAAATTTCCATTATTTAAAATGATTAATTTTATAATAATTTTGTTGCCACGAATAATTTTCTTTTTAATGCTAAATTCCTTTATTAAACGTCTCTTCATTGTGCGATGAATTAAATAGGTATACGTGAAGGAGAAATGAACGAGGATTAGATTTAAGTTAAGAGAATTGAGTCAGTCGGAAGTTACATTCTTCATTTTGAAATTTTCTTAATTTCATCAGAATGCATTAGTGGTATTTAATTTCTCAATGGTCGTATGGTTATTCTTGGTGGAATTAGACAGTTTAG
>NW_016911620.1:0-207 GCF_001483705.2 Eufriesea mexicana | reverse complement strand
TAGAGCACAGTAGATCGCTAAAATCCACAATACAGCAGTGTACGACACGAAAATTAAAATCGTACCTAATCAAACTTAGCCTAACTCAACCTAACAAAACGTAACATTACTCAACATGACGTGCCCAGACTACCATTGCTGCTCTTCCCGGCGATAAGATGTAAACATTAGAGCCCTGTAGAGCGCAGAAATCCACCTAATAGCAGA
>NW_016911619.1:103078-107656 GCF_001483705.2 Eufriesea mexicana | reverse complement strand
CAGGAATACCGGTCGCGGCATGTTTGGTTGTTTTATGTTACGTACGGTTCGGTAAGGTTTGGCAAGGTCAGGATGGGACAGCTTTGACTTTTGCCTGTGCACTACAGTAAGGTGGATTTTTGCGCTCTACTGCGCCCTAATATAATCTGCTTCATTTTGGGGAGGACAGTAATAGTGGTTACGGCATGATAATTTTAGTTGGGTTACGTTCGTTCATGTTATGAATTGTTAAGTTACGAAAGGATAGCTTTAACTTAAGTACCATGCACTGCTGTTCGTTGGATTTCTAAGATCTAATATGTTCTAGTATGTTCTGCTTGCCTCCGTGGAGGCCAGCAATAATGTTCGTAGTACGCTTGGCTGAGGTATGTTACGATTGGCTTGGCCAGGTTAGGATATGTTTGGCTAGCATAGCTTAGACTTTTGTGCTGTACGCTGCAGTTCGGTGGATTTCTGCGTTCTGTGTTGCTCTACCAAACACTGCTCGGCTCTCGGGCGGCCAACAATGTGTGTCGCGGCACGTTAGGTTGGGTTATATTACGTTTGGTTAGGTTCGGTCATGATGCATTAGATTAGGATAGCTTCGACTTTTGTCCTACACATTGCTTTTCTATGGGCTTCTGCGCTCTTCAGTTCGTTTTCTCAAACTGCTTGTATCTGTGTGGATATGCCACGTTTGGTTAGGTTGTTAGTCTGGGTTAGGTTGGGTTAGCTTTGTCTTTCGTGGTATACACTCTCGTTCGGTGGAATTCTGCTTCCTTCTGTGCACTACTATACTGTACCCGAATCTGGGTAGGCCAGCAATAGTGGTCGCGGTATGTTATTTTGTGTTATGTTACGTATGTCTATGTCGCGATTTGTTAGATTAGGAGAGTATGGTTTTGACTTATGTGCTGTACACTGCCATCCGGTGTATTACAGCGCTCCCCATAGATCAACTATACCATGCTCGATAGCAGGGAATCCAGAAATAAACGTCGTGGCACGATATGGTGCGTTCGGTTACGTTCGGTTCGGTTAGGTTATGTTGCGTTTGGCTAGAATGGCTTTGACTTTTGTGTTATACACTGCTATTCGGTGGATTCCTTTGCCTTAAGGTGCACTAATATGCACCACTTTGCGCTGTGGATGCCATCAGTTGTGGTCTCTGCACGATAGGCTGAGTTACGCTTCGTTCAGATAGGTTAGGTTGTGTCCGGTTAGGTTAGGATATGTCTAACATTTGTGCTTTGCACTTGAGTGCGGCGGATTTCAGCGCTCTCCTGTGCTATAGAACATTATACTTTGCTCTGGGGAGGTCAGTAGTAGTGGTCTTGGCACGTTAGGTTCAGTTAGGCTACGTTTGGCTGTATTACCATTGGCTATGTTAGGATAAGATAGCTGTGACTTGTGTGCTGAACACTGCCTTTCGGTGGGTCCTTGCGCTCTACTATTATCTACTATTCCCTGCTTTGCTCTGGGAATTCCAGAAACAGTGGCCGCCAGGCGTTATGTTTGATTACGTTACGTTGCTTTAGGTTACGTTTGCCGCGGTAAGGATAGGATAACTTTGACTTTTGCGCTATTCACTGCTCCGCAGTCGGCATCTGTGCACTGCATTGCTGCACTGGTATCTGCTTTTCTCTGGAGCGTCCAGCAGTGGCGGTCGTGGCGCGTCTGGTTGAGTTACGTTACGTTTGGCTCAGTTATGTTTGGCTAAGTTTGGGTGGGATGGCTTTGACTTTTGTGCTGTACACTGCCATTCGGTAGGTGTCTGCGCCGTGCGTTACTCTACTGGGAACCGCTAGTCCCTGGGGAGGCCAACAATAGTGGTTCTGGCACGGTTGTCTGTGTCACGTTACGTTTGGTTAGGTAAGGATTTGTCATGTTTGGATTGGATATCTTCGACTTTTGTGCTATACACTGCAACAGCGTGTGTTTCTGCGCCCATCATTGCTCCACTATACTCTGCACGAATCTGGGGATGCCAGTAGTAGTGGACTCGGAACGTTAGGTTGTGTTAGGCTATGTTTGGTTGGGTTGCGCTTGCTTGGTTTATGGACGGATAACCTTGACTCTCGTGGTATACACTGTTGTTCGGAGCACCTCTGCACTCCACTGTGCTCTAGTACGATTGGCCTCGCTCTGGCGGGCCAGTAATGTTCGTCTCTGCAGGTTAGGCTGAGATATGACACGTTTGGTTAGGTTACGTGAGCCTTGGATAGATTCGGACAGTTCCGACTTTTCTGATATACACTGCGATTCATTGTATTACTGCGCCCTGCTCTCCTGTAATATGTTCTGCTCGGGCATGCGGAAGGCAGCGATAGTTATCTCCGCAGCAGCAGGGCGCTGAAATCAGCCGCACTGGAGTGCAAAGCGCTAAAGTCAGACACATCCTGCCCTAGCCTGACATAGCCTAACCTAGCCAAGCGAAGCCTGTCTCAGCCTAACGTGTTGAGACCACTGTTGCTGGCATCCACAGCGCCAAGCAGAGCATATTAGTGAAAAGTAAAGCTCAGGCATTCACCGAATTGCTGTGTATAGCGCATAAGTCAAAGCTAGTCTAGTCTAACCTGACAAAGCGTAACATAGGCGATCGCTACGGACGCAACATGACGTGCCACAGCCGCTATTGCTGCCATCACGAGGGCTTAACAGAATGTAGAAGAGCAATGGGGAGAGCAGATGTCGACCGAATAGCAGTGTATAGCAGGAAAGACAAAGCAACCTTACCAAGCGTACCCTAACCTAGACAATCCGAGCGTCACCTAACTTAACCCAGCGTGCCGAGACCGCCATTGCAGGCCTCCACAGTGCCTAGCAGCACTTACTAGAGGACAATAGACCGCAGGAATCGACCAAATAGCAGTGTATAGAACATAAGTCACAGATACCCTATCCTAACCAAACCAAGCGTAACACGACCAAACTAAACCAAACACTATCCAACGTGGCTAGACCGCTATTACAGAGCTCCGATGGCAAATCAGAACATGTTAGGTCGTAGTAGAGCGCAGAAATGTACCGAAAAGCAGTGTACAGCACAAAAGTCGTTGCTATCTGTGCCTAGCATGAGCAAACATAATAATCCCTACCTAGCGTAACGTAACTCAACCTAACGTGCCTAGGCCACTATTGCTAACCTCACCAGAACAAAGCAGAATATATTAGATCACGGTCGAATATCTTATTCGAAATCCAGTCGAATGGTAGTCGAAAATGTCAACAAAATTGAACTTTCCTGTCAGTCTCTATTACAATGCAATGGCTACAGCACGCCAATAGAATCTTTCCTCCTACATTATGCAGAAAAGTTTGCTGACCACGATTATGCTCTGCTTGTCTCTGGGGGTGCCAGCAATAGCGGTCTCGGCACGTTAGGTGGTGTTATGCTACGATTGGTTAGGTTACGTACGTTTGGGTTAGGTTTGGATAGCTATGGCTTTCCTGTTGTACACTGTTATTCCGTGGAATTCGGCGCCCTATTGTGCTCTACAATACTATGCACGAATGTGGGAGGCGAGCAATTGTGGTCGCGGTACGTTACATTGAGTTGTGTTACGTTCGGCTACGTCATGGTGTGTTAGGTTAGGAAAGGATGGCATTAACTCTTGTGCTATAAACTGCTATTCGGCGGAAACCTGCGTTCTGCAGTGCTCTAGAATGCCCTGCTTTGCCCTCGAGAGGTAAGATATAGGGTTGTAGGCACGTTGGTTTGGGTTATGCTCGTTTGGTTATGTTACGCTTGGTCGAGTTATAATAGGGTAACTCTCACTGTGGCGCAGTACACTGCTATTCGGTGGATTCCTGCGCTCTTCGTTGCTTTAGTATACATTGCTGAACTCCGGGGAGACCAGCAATAGAGGCCGTGGCACGATTGGTTGAGTTAGGTTACATTTGGTTAGGTCAGGTTAGGTTACGTTTGGTTAGGATGGCTTCGACTTTTGTGTTAGACAATGCTGTTCAGTGGATCTCTGTACTCTACTATGTTCTACCACATCATGCTTGGTCATTGGGAGTCCCGGAATAGTGGCCGCGGCACGCCATGTTGAGCTACGATATGTTTGGTTAGTCTCCGTTAGCTTGGGGTAGGCTTGGGTAGCTCAGGTTTTTCTGACATACACTTCGATTCAATGGATTTATGAGCTCTATTTTCCACTAATATCTTCTGCTTGGCTCTGGCGAGGGGAGCAATTGTCGTCGCGGCACGTCAATATGTGCCAGGCTGCGTTTGGACACATTACGTCTGTCTAGGTTAGGAGGCGTTAGCATGGACTATTGTGCTGTACACTGCAATTCGGTAGATATCTGCGTCCTAATCCGCTCTAATGTGCTCTACTTGGCTCTGGCGAGGGCAGAAATAGTGGTCTCGGCGCGTTAGGTAGGGTTGGGCATCGTTTGGTTGGACCTAGTCTGGGCTAGATTTGAATAGCTTTGGCTTACGTAGTATACACTGTTCTTCGGTGGATTATTGAGATCTGCTGCGCTCTAGTATGTTATGCACGGCTCTGGGGAGGCCAGCAATATCGGTTTCGGCGCGTTAGGTAGGGATGGATTGCGTATGGCCATGTTACGTTTGGTTAGGTTAGGAGGGGG
>NW_016911619.1:90995-100953 GCF_001483705.2 Eufriesea mexicana | reverse complement strand
GATTGGTTGAGTTAGGTTACATTTGGTTAGGTCAGGTTAGGTTACGTTTGGTTAGGATGGCTTCGACTTTTGTGTTAGACAATGCTGTTCAGTGGATCTCTGTACTCTACTATGTTCTACCACATCATGCTTGGTCATTGGGAGTCCCGGAATAGTGGCCGCGGCACGCCATGTTGAGCTACGATATGTTTGGTTAGTCTCCGTTAGCTTGGGGTAGGCTTGGGTAGCTCAGGTTTTTCTGACATACACTTCGATTCAATGGATTTATGAGCTCTACTTTCCACTAATATCTTCTGCTTGGCTCTGGCGAGGGGAGCAATTGTCGTCGCGGCACGTCAATATGTGCCAGGCTGCGTTTGGACACATTACGTCTGTCTAGGTTAGGAGGCGTTAGCATGGACTATTGTGCTGTACACTGCAATTCGGTAGATATCTGCGTCCTAATCCGCTCTAATGTGCTCTACTTGGCTCTGGCGAGGGCAGAAATAGTGGTCTCGGCGCGTTAGGTAGGGTTGGGCATCGTTTGGTTGGACCTAGTCTGGGCTAGATTTGAATAGCTTTGGCTTACGTAGTATACACTGTTCTTCGGTGGATTATTGAGATCTGCTGCGCTCTAGTATGTTATGCACGGCTCTGGGGAGGCCAGCAATATCGGTTTCGGCGCGTTAGGTAGGGATGGATTGCGTATGGCCATGTTACGTTTGGTTAGGTTAGGAGGGGGCAGCTCTGACTCTTGTGCTGTACACCGCCATTCGGTAGATTTCTGCGCTCTACATTTCCCTAACATGATGTGCTTGACTCTGGGGAGGCCAGCAACGTTGGTCGCGGCCAACTTGTTTGAGTTATGGTACGTTCGGTTAGGTTAGGATTGGACTGGTTGAGCTAGAATTTCCCCCACTTTTGAGCTATACACGGCAATGCTGTGGGTTACTGCGCTTTACTGTGCTCTAGTATATTCTGCTTGGCTGTGGGCAGGCTTGCAATAGTGGTCTCGGCACGTTAGGTTATGTTATTGCGCGTTTCGTAATGTTACGCTTGGTCAGGTTTGGATAGGATAGCTTTAACTTTTGTGCTATACACTACTATTCGGTGGATTTCTGTGCTCTACTGTGCTCGAATATTCTCTGCTTGGAGCTGCAGAGTCCTGCATTTGCGGCCTCGGCGTGTTAGATTGTGTTAGGCTGCATTTGGTTGAGGTTCGTTTGGAAATGTCAGGAGAGTATAGCTATGTCCTTTGGTCTGTACGCAGCTATTCGATGAATTTCTGCGTTCTATTGTGATCAAATATTCCCAGATTAGCTCTGGGATTTCCAGAAATGGTGGTAGCGGTGCGCCAGGATGTGATATGTTACGTTTAGTTAGGTTATGCTTGTTTGTGTTCGATTAGGATATCCCTGACTCTCGTGCTAGAACTGCCATTCTGTGGACCTTCGCGATATACTCCGCCCCAATATGCCCTGCTTGGCGATCGGAAGTCCAGCAATACTTGCATAGGCACGTTTGGCTGGAGATGGTTACGTTTGATTATATTAGGTTAGGCCCTGTTATATTAGGATATCTCCTACTTATCTGCTTTTCACATCAATGCACCGGATTTCTGCGCTCTAATGCAGTCTAATATATTCTGCTTGGCTCTGGGGTGCTCAGAAGCAGTGATCTGGGCACGTTAAGTTTGGTTAGGTGACGTTCTAATATGTTAGGTTTGTTTAGATTTAGTGAGGATGGCTTTGACTTTTGTGCTATACTTTGCTATTCTGTGAAATCCTGCGCTCTACTGTGCTCTAATATGTCCTGCTTGGCACTGTGAAGCCCAGCAATAGTGGTCTCGGCACGTCATGTAGAGCTATGTTACGTTTCGTTATGTTATGCTTTGTCAGGTTTGGATAGAATATCTATGACTCGTGCGCTGTACACTGCTACTCTGTGGAATTCTGCGAGATTCTGTGCTCTAATATGTTCTGCTTGGATCTGGAAATGCCAGCAACAGTGGTCGAAACACGTTAGGCTAAGCTAGGTTACGTTTGGTTTTGCCACGATTGGTTAGGTTAGGAGGGGATATCTTTCTCTTTAGTGCTGTATTTTGCTTTTACGTGGATTCCTTGCGCCCTACAGTGTTGTAATATTTTCAGCTTGACTCTGGGAAGGCCAGCAGTAGTGGCCTCCGAACGATACGTTGAGTCACGTTACGATAGGTTAGGTTGGTTTAGGCTAAGTTTGGTCAGGATAGCTTTAAATTTGGTGCGGTTCACTGCTATTCGGTGGATTCCATCCTTCTACTTTCCTCTAGTACGTTCTGCTTGGCTCTGCGTATGCTGCCAGTATTGGTGGCGGCACGGTAGTTTGAGTTATGTTTCGTTTGGTTATGTTAAGATTTGTTTCGTTAGGAGAGGATATGTTTGACTTTGGTGTCATAGTCACATATTAGGTGGATTTCTGCGTTTTACAATGCTCTAATGCTTTCAGCATGGCTCTGGCAAGGCCAGCCAGGGTGGTCTCTGCACGTTATGATTAGCCTGGCTACGTTCGGTTAGGCTGGGTATGGCTGCGTTTGGTTAGGGTAGCTTTAACTTTTGTGCTGTACACTGCTATAAGGTGGACTTCCGCGATCTACTGTGCTCTAGTATGTCCTGCTTGGCTCTGGGGAAGGCAAAAACAGCGGTGTCTGCACGTTACGTTGAGTCAGGCTATGTTTGGTTACGGTCTGTTTGTTCGGATAGGTTCTGCATCCTGCTTGGCTCTGGGGAAGGCAAAAACAGCGGTGTCTGCACGTTACGTTGAGTCAGGCTATGTCTGGTTACAGTCTGTTTGTTCGGATATGTTCTGGTAGCATTGACTGTTCTGATATGCACAGCGATAAATGGATTTCTGTATTGTACTCACTACTAATGTGTTCTGCTCGGCTCTGTGGTGACCAGCAATAGTGTTCGACGCACGTTGGGTTGAGTTAGGATACGCTTGATTTTGATACGGTTTGTTAGGTTACGTGAGGATAACTTTGACTTTAGTGCCATTGTCTGCTACTAGGCGAATTTTTGCTCCCTACAGTGCTTTAGTACTATCACCTTGCGTCTGGGAAGGCCAGCAATAGTGGTCTCCGCGCGTTATGTTGAGTCAGCTTTCGTGCGACTAGGTTGGGTTAGGACATGTTTGGTAATGGTAGCTTTAACTTTTGCGCTGTTCACTGCTATTCGGTCGATTTCTGCGCACTACTGTGCTCTAGTAAGTCCTGCTCGGCACTGGGGAGCGCAGCAATAACGGTCACGGCACTTTAGGTTTAGATATGTTACGTTTGGTAAGATTAGGTTAGGTTACGTTTGGCTAGGATGGCAGTGCCTTTTGCGTTATATACTGCTGTTCGTAGATTTCTGCGCCACACTTTTCTCTAATCCGTCCTGCTTGGTTCTGGGAAGGCCAGCAATAGAGACCTCCGCACGTTAGTCTTTGTTATTCTAAGTTTGGTTAGGTTAGGTTAGGTAGGATTAGGTAAGGATTTCTCTGACTTTGTTGATATACTCTGCTATTTGTAGGCCATCTGCTCTCTACTATGCTGCAGTATGTTCTGCTCGGCCCTGGGGATGCCAGAGATAGTGGTCTCGGCACGTTACGTTCTGTTTTGCTACGGTAGGTTAGATTATGTTAGTTTGGGTTAGGCTTGGATGTCTTTGACTTTTCTGCTATACACTGCGATCCTATGGATATCTGCGCGCTGCTCTCCTCTAGTATGTTCTGCCTGGCTCTGTGGAGGCCAGCATTCTGAGGCGGCGGCAAGTTAGGTGCAGCTTGGTTACGCTTGGTTGTTTTACGTTTGGTTAGGTTTGTTCAGTGTAACCTTGACTTTTGTCCTACATACCGCTTCTCGGTGGATTTCCCCGCCCTACTACGTCCTAATATGCTCTCCTTTGCTCTGCGGTGGTCAGAAATAGTGGCCGCGGCTTGCTAGTTTAGGTTAGGTTGCGTTTGGTATGTTTACGTTAGCATGGGTGAGGCCTGGACAGCTTCGATTTGTCTGCTGTACACAGCAACTATACGGATATCTGCAACCCACTCTGCTCTAATGTGTTCTGCATTACCCTGGGAAGGCCAGCAATATTGGTCCCGGCAGGTTAGGTTAAGTCATATTACGTTTGGTTAAGTTAGACTTGTTGAGGCTACGACAGGATAGCTCTGGCATTCGTGCTCTTCACTGCTATTCGGTGGATTTCTGCGCTCTACTGTGATCTAATATTCCCTGCTTTGATCTGGGAACCCTTGAAACGGAAGCGGCGGCGCATTAGGTTGTGTTAGGTTATGTTCGGTTAGGTTGTGATTGTTTGGGTTGGGTAAGTTTATCTTTGAATTTCGTGGAACACACTGACGCTGTGTGGAAATCTGCGATCTACTCTCCTCTAATATTCCCTGCTTGGCGGTTGGGAGGGCAGCAATTGTGTGCTAGGCACGTTAGGTTTGGATTGGCTACGTTTGACTAGGTTCGGTTAGGAGAGATTAAGCTAGTGTACTTCCTACCTTTTGCTATACACTACTATCCGGGAGATTCCAGCGATCCACATTGCTATGCTATAATCTGCCTAGCTTTCGCGCGGCCAGCAATGGCGGTCGTGGCACGACATGTTGGGTTACGGTACGTTCGCTCATGTTACGTTTGGTTAGGGTAGGAGAGTGTAGCCGTGGCTTTTGTGCTGTGCGTGGCAATTCGGTGTACTTCTGCGCTCTACTGTGCTCCAATATGCTCTGCTTGGCGCAGCGGAGGCGAGTAATAGTGGTTTCGGCCCGTTATGTTGTGTTATGTTACGTTTGGTTACGTTATGTTATTCCAGGTTACTTTAGGTTATCATCGACATGTCCGCTCTACACTTCAGTGCGGCGGATTTCTTCTCTCTACCGTGCTCTAGTATATTCTGCTTTGCTGTGGGGAGGTCAGCAGTTGTGGCCCAGGCTCGTTAGTTTCAATTAGGTTACGATTGGTTGTGATATATTTGGTTAGGTTAGGATGGGGTATCTTTGACTTCTGTGCTGCACACTGCTATTCTGTGGATTTCAACGGTCTACTGTGCTCTAGTATGTTCCGCTTGGCTCTGGGGAAGCCTCTAATATTCTTCACGATAGGTTTAGATAGGATACGCTCGGTCAGGTAATGTTAGGCTAAGTTTGGTTAGGATCGCTTTGACTTTCGTGCTATACACTTTTATTCGGCAAATAACTGCGCTCGACTGTGCTCTACTCTAATCAGCTTGGCCCTGTGGAAGCCAGCAATAGTGGTTGCGGCAGGTTACGTTGTGCTTGCCCGCGCTAGGTTAGGTTATGTTTGTTCGTGTTAAGTTTGGAAATCATTGACTTTTTTGCTGTACGCCGCGATTATATGGATTTCTGCGCTCTACTCTCCACTGATACATCCAGCCTGGCTCGGGGGAGGCCAGCAATGATGGTGGTGGCACGTTATGTTTAGTTTGGTTACGTTTGGTTGTGTTACGGTTGGTTAGGTTAGGATGGGGTACCTTTGACTTATGTGCCACATAATGCATTTCGTTGTATTTCTCCGACCTATTGCGCTGTAATGTGCTCTGATTAGGTATGTGTGGCCAGAAATAGTGACTGCGTCATGTTAGGCACAGTTAAGCTACGTTTGGCTAGTTTATGTTAGCATGGGCAAGGTTCCTGTAGCTTTGATATTTCTGCCATACAATGTGCTTCTATGGACTCCTGCGCTGTATTGTGCGCTGCACCTCTCTGCTTGTGTCTGTGGACTGCATGAATGCTTGTGGCGGCATGTTAGGTTGAGTTGTGTTGCGCTCGGTCAGGCTAGGTTTGGATATGTATGGTTGAGGAAGCATTGTCTTTAGTGCTATGCACTGCTATTCAGTCCATTGCAACGACATACATTGCTCTGATATACTCTGCTTGGCTCTTGTGAGGACAGTAACAGTGGTCTCGGCACGTCAGGTCGTGTTGCGTTATGTTCGGTTAGGATATGTTAGTCTGGGATAGGGTTGGCTTGCTTCGGCATACGTGGTATACAGTGTTTTTCAGTGGAGATATGCGTTCCGCTCTAGTATATTCTGCGTCGCTTTGAGGAGGCAAGCAATAATGGTCTCGGCACATTAGGTTGGGTTCAGCTACGTTCGGTTATGCTACATTTGGCTGTGTTTGGATAGGGTAACCTCGACTATTGTGTCATGCACTGGAATTCTTTGGATTTCTGCGCTCTGCTCTCCTCTAATTTGTTCTGCGTGGCAATGGGGAGGACAGCAACAGTAGACCCGTCACGTCAGGTTGATATAGCCTACGTTTGGTTAGGTTAGCTTAGGACAGGTTGGGTTAGGGTTCCTCTGCCTTTAGTGCTATATACTGCTATTAGGTTGCTTCCTGCGCTCTTCAGGGCTCCAGCATATTCAGCTTGTCTCTGGGGAGGCCAGCAACCGTGGTCTCGGTACCTTGGGTTAAGACTATGGTAGCTTTGACCTTTGTGTTATATACTGCTATTCGGAGGATATCAGCGTT
This sequence comes from Eufriesea mexicana, assembly GCF_001483705.2. NCBI lineage: Eukaryota > Metazoa > Arthropoda > Insecta > Hymenoptera > Apidae > Eufriesea > Eufriesea mexicana. The sequence continues at coordinate 94,458 of NW_016911619.1, read as the reverse complement.
CTACAATGCGCTGCTATACTGTGCTTAGCTCTCGTGACGCCAGCAATAGCGGTCGTGGCACGACAGGTTGCGCTTCGCGACCTCCGCTAATGTTACGTTTGGTTGTGTTAGCATATTGTAGCTTTGACTTTTGTGCTATTCACTGCCATTCGGTGGATTTCTGCCTCTACTGCGGTCTAATATTCTCTGCCCTGATCTGGGTATGCCAGAAATTGTGGCCGCTGCTCGTAACGATGTATTATTTTACGTTTGGTTAGATTAGGTTTGTTAGGGTTTGGTTAGGATGTCTTTGGCTTTCGTGCTATACACGGCTATTCTATGGACGTCTGCGCTCTACGCTCCTCTAATATGCTCCGCTTCGCGATGGGGAGGCCGGTAATAGTGCTCTCATCACATCAAGTTGAGTTATGTTACGTTCGGTCTGGTTACGATTGTTTACGTTAGGATAGGGCAACTTTGACTATTTTGCTATACGCTGCTATTCAGTGGATTTCTTCGCTCTACTGCGCTCTAGTATATTCTGCTTGGATCTGGAGGGGCAAGCTATAGTGGTATCGGCACGTTAGGCAGAGCATGTCTACGTTGTGTAAAGTTACGTTTAATGATGTTTGGGTAGGGTAGCTACGACTATTGTGCAGTGCACTGCGATTCTATGGATTCCTACGCTCTACTCTGCACTTGTACGTTCTGCTTTTGTCTGAGGAGCGCAGCAATGGAGGTCTCGGCCCGCTGGGTTGAGTCATGTCACTTTTTGCTCGGTTAGGTTAGTTCCGGTTCGGTTAGGATGTTTTCCAATTTTGTGCTACAAACTAAAATTTAATGGATTTCTGCGCTCCACTCTCCTCTAACATGTTCAGCTTGGCAGTAGAAAGGTGATCGATAGTGTTCTAGGCACGTTGGTCAGAGTTATGATGCGTTCGGTTATGTTTTGCTTTGTTAGGTTCGGATGCGGTAGCTTTGACTTCTGTGCAGTACTCTGCTATCCGGTGGATTTCTGCGACCTACACTGATCTACTATGCTCTGCTCGACCCTCTTGAGGCTTGCAATAATGGTCGCGTCACGTTAACTTGAGTTATGTTACGTTCGGTTAAGTTAGGTTAAGTTAGGTGTGATTAGGATAGCATTGACTTTTGTACTATACACTGCTATTTGGTGGACTTCTGCGCCCAGCTGTGCTCCAATATAGTGATAGCGTTCTCGGCAAGTTAGGCTGAGGTATGTTGCGCTAGTTTGTGCTACGTTTGGTTAGGATATGATAGGGTTGCTTAGACTTATGTGTTACACAACTGCACTTCTGTGTATTCCTACGTTATACATTCCATTACTATAGTCTGCTCGACCATCGGGAGGTCAACAATTGTGGTCGTGGCGCGTTATGTTGAGCTAGAATACGTTTGGCTTGGATAGGTTACGCTGCGTTAGGTTAGGATAGCTTCGACTTCTGTGTGACACACAGCTATTCTATGGACTTCTGCGCTCTGCTGTGCGCTATCACACAGAGCTTATCACTGGGGATGCCAGCAAGGGTCTTCGTGTCACGTTAGGTTGAATGACGATTCCTTCGGTTAGGCCGCGTTAGGTGAGGTTTGGGTAAGGTAGCTTTGACTTTTGCGCTATTCGCTGCTTTTCGGCCGATACCAGCGGTCTGCATTGCTCTGCTATCCTCTGCTTGCCTATAGGAAGTCCAGCGATAGCGACGTCCACTATGGCCTGCCACGACGGCACGTTTGGAAGAGTTAGGTTACGCTTGGTTATGTTACGTTAGGAAATGTTTTGTCAGGATGCTTGTGCCATTTATGCTATACTCCACAATTCGTCGGATTTTCGCGCCCTATAGTGCTCTAGTATAAACAACTCGGCTATATGGTGGCCAGGAGTATTGGTCTCGGCACGTCAGGCAGAGTTATGTTGCGTTTGGTTATGCTACGTTTGGATAGGTTGGGATAGGATAGCTTTGAATTTTGTGCCACACGTGCTAGTTTGTGCTACGTTTGGTTAGGATATGATAGGGTTGCTTAGACTTATGTGTTACACAACTGCACTTCTGTGTATTCCTACGTTATACATTCCATTACTATAGTCTGCTCGACCATCGGGAGGTCGACAATTGTGGTCGTGGCGCGTTATGTTGAGCTAGAATACGTTTGGCTTGGATAGGTTACGCTGCGTTAGGTTAGGATAGCTTCGACTTCTGTGCGACACACAGCTATTCTATGGACTTCTGCGCTCTGCTGTGCGCTATCACACAGAGCTTATCACTGGGGATGCCAGCAAGGGTCTTCGTGTCACGTTAGGTTGAATGACGATTCCTTCGGTTAGGCCGCGTTAGGTGAGGTTTGGGTAAGGTAGCTTTGACTTTTGCGCTATTCGCTGCTTTTCGGCCGATACCAGCGGTCTGCATTGCTCTGCTATCCTCTGCTTGCCTATAGGAAGTCCAGCGATAGCGACGTCCACTATGGCCTGCCACGACGGCACGTTTGGAAGAGTTAGGTTACGCTTGGTTATGTTACGTTAGGAAATGTTTTGTCAGGATGCTTGTGCCATTTATGCTATACTCCACAATTCGTCGGATTTTCGCGCCCTATAGTGCTCTAGTATAAACAACTCGGCTATATGGTGGCCAGGAGTATTGGTCTCGGCACGTCAGGCAGAGTTATGTTGCGTTTGGTTATGCTACGTTTGGATAGGTTGGGATAGGATAGCTTTGAATTTTGTGCCACACGCTGCTGCTCGGTGGATTTGCACGATGTACAATGCTCTTCCGTACTCTGCTCGACTCTTGGCAGACCAGTAATAGCGGTCTGTGCACGATAGTTATAGTTAGGCTAGGTTTGGTTAGGCTGTGTTTGTTTGTGTTAGGTTAGGATAGGATAGCTTAGACTTTTGTGCAGGACACTGTTCTTCGTTGGATTTCTGCGCTCTACTGCTCTCTAACGTGCAGTGCTAGTCTTTGGGGGAAACAGCAATGTCGGTATAGTTAAGCTACTCATTGATAGGTTACGTACGGTTAAGACACGTTTCGTTAAGTTAGGAAGGGACAGCTGCAACTTTTGCGCTATACACTGCTATTCGGTAGACGACTGCGCTCTACTGTGCCCTAATATATTGTTCTTGTCCCTGCGGCGGCCAGCGATGGCGGTCGCTGCACCATTGTTTGAGTTAGGTTACGTTCGCTTTAGTACGGTTGGGTTAGGTTTGTATAGGGTGGCTCTGACTTTCGTGCTATATGCTTCTGTTGGTGGATATGTGCGCTCTACTCTGCTCTAGTATGCCCTGCTTGGCTCTGTCGATGCAATACAGGTCACGGCTGGTTTGGTTCAATCGTACTACGTTTGCTTTGGTTGTGTATGATCCGGTTTGGTAAGGATATCTTACACTTTTGTGGTATACGTTCCTATCTGATGGCTTTCTGCGCTCTACAATGCTCTACTATACTCTGCTAGAATATGGTTAGGCCAGCAG
>NW_016911619.1:50756-89905 GCF_001483705.2 Eufriesea mexicana | reverse complement strand
CTTTGCGTTTGGCTACCTTAGGCTATGTCAGTTAGCTTCGGTTTGGATATCTTTGACTTTTCTGCTGCACAGTGCGGTTCTACGGATTTCTGCGCCCTTCTCTCCTCTGGTATGTTCTGCTTGTTTGTGTGCAGGCCAGAAATATTGGCCGCGGCATGTTAGGTTGAGTTAGGTTACGCTTGGCTATGTTACGACTGGCTAGGTTAGGAGAGAATAGCTTTGACCTTAGTGATATAGTCTTTTATTAGGTAGATTTCCGCGCCCTACAGTGCTCCATTATTTTCTGCTTGGCTCTGGGAAGCCAGCAATGGTGGTATCGGCACATTAGGTTGTTTTACGTTACGTTTGGTTATGCTGCGGATGGTTAGGTTAGGAGATGATAGCTTTGACTTTAGTGCTATAGTCCGCTATTTAGAGGATCTTGCGCGCTACAGTGCTCCGATAATTTCAGCTTGCTTCTAGGAAGGCCATCGATTGTGGCCTCGGCACGTCATGTTGAGTTATGTCAAGTTCGGTTAGATAGGATTAGGCTATGTTTGGTTAGGATAGCTTTAACCTCTGTGCTGTACGCTGCTATACGGTGGATTTCTGCGATCTAGTGTGCGCTAATATGTCCTGCTTGGCTCTTAGCAAGGCAGCATGAGCGGTGTCGGCGCGTTAGGTTGTGTTAGGCTATGCTTGGCTATGTCCTGCTTGTTTGGGATAGGTTCTTGTATCCTTGACTTTTCTGATACACACTGTAATTCTATGGACTTCTGTGTTCTAATCTCCACTAACGCGTCCTGATTGCCTCGGCGTGGCCAGCAATACTGGTCGCGGCAAGTTAGTTTGTGTCATGTTACGTTCGATTATGTTACGATTGGGTAGGTTAGGAGAGGATAGCGTTGACTTTAATGCTATAGCCCGCTATTAGGTGGATTTCTGCGCCCTACGGTGCTCAAATATTTTCAGCCTGGATCTGGGAAGGCCAATAATAGTGGTCTGAACACGTGAGGTCGAGACAAGATACTTTCGGTTAGGTTGATTTGCCTACGTTTCGCCTGGACGTCTATAACGGTTGTGAGGTACGATGATGTTCGTTGGATTTCTACGCTTTAATGGGGTCTAGTATGTCCAGCTTGGTTCGGGGGGGGGGGGGGCGGCAGCAGTAGCGGCTTCGGTACGTTTCGTTGAGTTAGGCTATGTTCGGTTATGTTCTGTTGGTTTTGCTTCGACCTAGCTGGCTTTGACTCTTCTGATATACGTAGCGATTCTACGGAATTCTGAGCTCTACCGTTCTGTAGGATGCGCTGCTTGGCTCCAGGAGCAGCAATAGCAGTTTCGGCACGTTAGGTTCTCTCAGGCTATGTTTGTCCATGTCCTGTTTTTTTGGGTTAGGTTTGGATAGCTTTGAATTTTCTGATGTACACAGTGTTTCTATGGATTCCTGCGTTCTACTCTCCTGTAATGAATTCTGCTTGGCACTGTGGAGGCAAGCAATAGTGGTCTCGGCACGTTAGGTTGAGCCACGTTACGTTTGGCTATGTTGCAGTCGGGTAGGTTAAGACAGGATAGCTTTGACCTTAGTGATATAGTCCATAGTTAGATGGATATCTGCACCCTGCAGTGCTCTATTATTTTCAGCTTGGCTCTGGGAAGGCAAGGAATTGTGGCCTCGGTACGTTAGGTTGAGCTATGTTACGTTTGGTTATGTTACGATTGGTTTTGTTAGGAGAGGGTAGCTCTGGCCTTAGAGGTGTAGTCTGTTATTGGGTGGATTTCTGCGCCCAACAGTTCTGTATTATTTTCAGCTTGTCTCTGGGACTGTCAGCAACAGTGGTCCAGGCACGTCAGGTTGAGTCAGGTTTCGCTCGGCTTTGTTACGATTGGTTAGGTTAGGAGAGGATATCTTTGGCGTTAGTGCTGTGGTCTGGTATTAATTGGATTTCTGCGCCCTACATTGCTCTAATGTGTTCCACTCCTCTCTGGGAGTGCCGGCAACAGTGGTCTCTGTATGTTACGTTGAGTCAGGTTACTTTCGGTCACGTTGGGTTAGGTTAAGTTCGCTTAGGGTAGCTTCAGCTTTTGTGTTGTACACTGCTATTCGGTGGATTTCTGCGTTCTACTGTGCCCTAGTACGTCCTGCCTGGCGTTGGGGGGGAGGGGGTGGACGCAGCAGTAGCGGTTTCGGCATGTTAGGTAGGGTTAGGCTGTGTTTGCGTACTTTCTGTTTGTTTGGGTTATGTCTGGGTAGCTTTGACTTTTACGTTATACACTGCGATTCTATGGATTTCTGCGCCCTACTCGCCGCTAATGTGTCCTGTTTGGCTCTGGGGTGACCAGCAATAGCGGCCGGGGCGCGTTAGGTTGAGTCAGGTTATGTTCTGTTATGTTACGGTTGGTTAGGTTTGGAGAGTGTAGCTTTAACTTTAGCGCTATAGTCTGCTATTAGGTGGCTTTCTGCACCCTACGGTGCTCCAATATTTTCAGCTTGGCTCTGGGAAAGACAGAAATAGTGGTCTCTGCCCGTTTCGTTGAGTCACGTTACGTTCGGTTAGGTTGGGCTAGGGTATGTTTGGCTAGGAAAGCTTTAACTTTTGTGCCGTACACTGCTATTCTACGGATTTCTGCACTCCACTCTCCATTAGCGTGTACCGCTTTGCTTTGGGGAAACCAGAAATAGCGATCGCGGCACGTTAGATAAAGTTGGGTTACGTTCGGGTTTATTAAGGTTGGTAAGGTTAGATGATGGTAGCTTTGACTTTCGCGCCATAGTCTGCTACTAGGTGGATTTCTGCGCCCCACAGTGCTCTAATGTTTTCAGCTTACCTCTAGGAAGGACGGCAATAGTGTTTTCTACACGTTACGTTGAGTCATGTTACGATCGGTTTGTTTGGGTTAGGATAAGTTTGGTATGGATTGCTTTAACTTTTGTGCAGCACACTGCTGTTCGGTGGATTTCTGCGATCTTCTGTGCTCTAGTACGTCCTGTTTCACCCTGGGGATGACAGCAGTAGCCGTCTCGGCACGATGGGTTTATTCAGGCCATGTTTGGTTATGTTATATTTGTTTGGGTTATGTCTTTCGCTTTGTACTTTCTGATATACACAGCGTTTATATGGGTTCCTGCGTTCTACTCTCCACTATCGTGTTCTGCATGGCTCTCGGGAGGCCAGCAATAGTGTCCGCGCCACGTTAGGTTGTGTTATGTATCGTTCGGTTATGTAACTTTTGGTTATGTTAGGAAAGGATACCTTTGACTTTAGTGCTATAGTCTACTATTAGGTGCGCTTCTGCGCCCTACAGTGCTCTAATATTTTCAGCTTGGCTATGGGAAGAGCAGCAACAACAGTCTCGGGTCATTAGGTTTATTTATGCCATGATTGGCTATGCTCTAATAGAATGGGTTAGGCTTGAGTAGCTTTGACATTTCCGGTATACGCTGCGTTGCAATGCATTTCGGCACTCCAATCACAAGTAATGCGTTCTGCTTGGATCTGCGATGGCAAGTAATAGTGGTAGCGGCGCGTTATGTTTACTTAGGTTACTTCCTGTTATGTTACCTTTGGCTACGTTAGGAGAGCATAGCTTTGACTTTAGTGGTGTTGTCTGCTATTTCGTTGATTCGTGAGCCATGCAGGGCTCTAATGCTCTCAGCTTGGCCCTGGCAAGGCCAGAAAGGGTGGTCCCGGCACGTACAGTATGCAGGCTACGTTTGGCTGTTGTGGGTTGGGATACGTTTGGTAAGGATAGCTTGAACTTTTGTGTTGTACGCTGCTACTCGGTGGATTTCTGCGCCCTACTGCTCCATTGTGTGCCCTGCTTGGATCTGGTGAGGGCAACAATAGCGGCGTCGACACGTTAGAATGGGTCAGGCTATGTTCGGTTATGTACTGCTTGTTTGGTTTAGGCTTGGGTAGATTCGACTTTTCTGATATACACAGCGATTATGTGGATTTCTGTGTGCTACGCTCAACTGACGTGATCCTTTTGACTCTGGAGTGCCAGCAATAGTGTCCTCTGCACGTTGCATTGTGTCAGGCTACGTTCGGTTAGGCTCTGTCGGGACAAGTTTTGTCAGGATCGCTTTAACTTTTGCGCCGCACACTGCTCTTCGATGGATATCTGCGCTCTGCTGTGCTCTTGCATGTCCTGCTTGGCCCTTGAGACGGCAGCAATAGCGGTCGCGGCAAGTTTGTCTGTTTTATAATTTGTTTGGTCATGTTCCGTTTGTTTGGGTTGGGTTTGAGTAGCCTTGACTTTTCTGATATACACTCAGATTATGTTTACTTCTGCATTCTGGTCTCTACTAATGTGTTCTGCTTGGCTCTGGGGTGGACAGCAATTGTGGTCGCTGCACACTCAGTTGTGTCTGGTTAGGCCAGGTTGTGTTACGATTGGTTAGGTTAAGAAGGGATACCTTTGACTCAAGTGCTATAGCCGGTTACTAGACAGATTTCCGCTCCCAACGGTGCCTTAATATTTTCAGCTTGTCTCCGGGAAGGCTAGCAATAGTGGTCTCCGCACGTTACCCTGAGACATGCTACGTTCGGTTAGGTTGGGATAGGCTATGCTTGGTCAGGATGGCTTTAACTCTTGTGCTGTGCAATGCTATTCGCATGATTTCTGAGCTCCAATGAGCCCTAGTATGTCCAGCTTGGCTCTGGTAAGGGCAGCAATAACGGTCTCGGCACGTTAGAATGGGTCATGCTATGTTCGGTTACGTCCTGTTGGTCTGGTTTATGCTTGGGTGGCTTCGACTTTTCTGATATGCACAGTTACTATGTGGATTTCTGTGTTCTACGCTCCACTGACACGATCCGCTTGACTCTGGTGGGCCAGCAATAGTGGTCACGGCACGATAGCTTGCGTTGTCTTACGTTTGGCTATATTACGATTGGTTTGGTTTGGAGAGGGTAGCTTTGACTTTAGTGATATTGTCTGCCATTCAGCGGATTTCTGCGCCCTACAGAGCTCTAACATTTGCAGCCTGGCTTTGACATGGCCAGCAGTTATGTTCTCGGTACGTTCGGATGATTCATGCTACGTTTGGTTACGCTGGGTTAAGCAATATTTGGTGAGTGTAGATTTAACTTCAGCGCTGCATGCTGCTATTCGGTGGATTTCTGCCCTGCACTGTGCTCTAGTCCTTCCTGCTTGGCTATGGGGAGGGCACGATTGGCGGTCTCGGCAAGTCAGGTTGAGCTATGCTACGTTTCGTTACGTTCTGTTGGTTTGGGGTAGGTTTGGGTAGCTTCCACTTTTCTGATGTGCACTGTGATTCTAGAGAATTCTGCTTTCTACTCTCCACTAATGTGTTCCGTTTGGCTATGTGGAGGCCAGCAATCGTGGTCGTAGCACGTTAGGCTGAGTTAGGTTACGTTTGGATTTGTCACGATTTATTAGTGAAGGAGTTGTAGTTCGACCTTACCGCTATAATCAGTTATTATGAGGACTTTTGCGCCCTACAGTGGTGTAATGCTTTCAGCTTGGAACCGGGAAGTCCAGCAATGGTGGTCTGTGCACGTTACGTTGTGTCAGGTTACGTTCGGTTAGGTTGGGTCAGGCAAAGTTCGGACGGGGCAGCATTAACTTATATGCTGTACACTGCTCTTCGGTGGATTTCTGCGCTCAACTGTGCTCTAGTATGCCCTGCTCGGCTCTGGAGAGGGCAGCAATCGCGGTCTCGGCCCGCTAGGTTGAATTAGGCTATGGTTGGGAATGTTCCGATGGTTTTGCGTTAGATTTGGGTAGCTTTGACTTTTCTAACATACACTGTGATTCTGTGGACTTCTGCGTTCTACTCTTCACTACTGTGTTCTGCTTGGTTCTGGGGAGGCCGGCAGTTGTCGTCGTAGCACGTAAGGTTGAGTTGGGATACGCTTGGTTACTTTAAGGTTCATTAGGTTTGAAGTGGACAGCTTTGATCTATTTCCATATTCTGCAGTGAATTGGATTTGTGCGCCGTACAGTGCTCTAACATTTTCAGTTTGGCACTGGGAAGGCCAGCAATTGTGGTCTCGGCACTTCATGTTGGGTCAGGTTTCGTACGGTTTGGTTGGGTCTGGCTAGGTTTAGAGTGGAAATCTTTAACTTTAGTGCTGGACACTGCTTTTTCATTGGTTTCTGCGTTCTACTAAAATATAGTATGGCCTGCATGGCTCTGGTCAGGGCAGCAACAGCGGTCTGGGCACGCTAGTATGAGTTACTTCATGCTTGGTTATTTTCGGTTGGTTCTGGGTTAGGTTATGGTAGATTTGACTTTTCTGATATACAACGTGATTCTATGGATTTCAGCGTTCTACTCTCCACTAGTGTGTTCTGCTTGGTTCTGGGGAGGAGAGCAATTTTCGTCGCGGCACGCTGGGTTGAGTCCTCTTAGGTTTGTTTATGTCACGATTGGCTATGTTAGAAGTGGATCGCTTTGACTTTAGTGCTATATTCTGCTGTGAGGGGGATTTGTGCGCACTACGGTTCTCTAATATTTCCAGCTTGGCACTGGGAAGGCCAGCAAATGTGGTCTCGGCTCGTTATGTTGAGTCAGGTTGCGTTCCGTTATGTTTGGTTGGGAAAGGTTTGGTCGGGGTAACTATAGCTTTCTTGCTGTACACTGCTATTCGGTGGATTTCTGCTTCCTACTGTGCTTTAGAATGACCTGCTTGTCACCGGGGATGACTGCAATATCGGTCTCTGCACGTTAGGTTGTGTTACGCCATGTTTGGCTTTGTTCTGTTTGTTTGGGTTCGGTTTGGATACCTTTGACTTTTCTGATTTACGCTGTGACTCTATGGATTTATGCGTTTTGCTCTCCACTAATATGCACTGATCGGCACCTGTGCGGCCAGCAATAGTGGTCGCCGCACGTTAGGTTGTGTTAGCTTATGCTTGGTGGTATTACGGTCGTTAGGTTAGGAGAGGATAGCTTTGATTTTAGTGCTATAGCCTGCTATTAGGTGAATATCTGCGCCATACAGTGCTGTAATATCCTCAGTTCGGCTCTGGAAAGGCCAGCGGTATTCGCCTTGGCACGTATTGTTTAGTCATGTTGCGTTCGGTCATGTTTGGTTAGGCTAAGTTTGGTTGAGATGGCTATAACTTTTGCGCTTTACACTGCTATTCGATGCGCTTCCGCGCCATACTGTGCTCTATTATGCTCTGCTCAACTCTGGGGTGGTCAGCAATTGTGGTCGTGACACGATGGGTAGAGTTATGTTAAGTTTGGTTAAGACAGGTAGGCTTATGTTTGGTTATGATGGCTTTGACTTTTGTGCTATACACTGCTATTCACTGGCTATTGGCCCTGTACTGTGCTCTAGTATGTTCTGCTTTTCGCTGGGAAGACCGGAAATAGTGGTCTCTTCCCGTTAAGTCTAGTTAGGTCACGTTTGTCTAGTTTAGATTAGGTCACGTTGCGTTAATATGCATTTGGCTTTTGTGCTTTACGCTGCTATTTTGTGGTTATATACACTGTACTGCGCTCTAGTATATTTCACTTGGCCCTGGGGATTCCAGCAATATGGTCTCGTCACGTTAAGTTGAGATACGATACCTGTGACTATATAACGTTTGGATAGGTTAGGATTGGATAGCTTTGACTCTTGTGCTGTACACTGCTATTCACTGGACTTCTGCGCCTACATTGCTCTACTATACTCAGCTCGACTCAGGGCAGGCCTGCATTTGTGGCTCAGGCACGAAGGTTTGAGTCAGGTTACGTTCGGTTTGGTTAGGTTCGGTTGAGGTAGGGTAGGATACTCTTCATTTTTGTGCCTCATACTGCTGTTTCGTGGACTTCTGCGACTTACTGTTCCCTCATATGCTCTGCTGGCCTCTGAAGAGGCCAGTAATGGCCTTCCCGCAGCAGTAGTTTGATTTAGGCTGCGTTTGCTTATGTTACGTTTGATCACTTTAGGAGACGACAGCACAGACTTTTGTGATATATACTGCTATTCGATGAACCTCTGCGCAAAACTCTGCTCTAATGTGCTCTGCTAGGGTCTGGGGATGCCAGCAATATTAGCCCCGTCATGTTAGGTTTGGTTAGGTTACGTTTGTTTACGGCATGCTTGTTTGTGTTAGGTTTGGATAGCTCTGACCTTCTTGGCATTGACTGTTATTCGGTGGATTTCTGCGCTCTACTGTGCTCGACTGCACTCTGCTCTAATCTGAGGAAGCCAGCAATAGATGACGCTGCACGTTGGGTTTTGTTATGTTACGTTCTGTTCCGTCGGGATTGGTTGGTTAGGAGTGGCTATCTGCGACTCACGCGCTTTACACCGCCATTCGGCGGATATCTGCACTCTACTGTGCTCTAATATGCTCAGTCAGCAATAGATGACGCTGCACGTTGGGTTTTGTTATGTTACGTTCTGTTCCGTCGGGATTGGTTCGTTAGGAGTGGCTATCTGCGACTCATGCGCTTTACACCGCCATTCGGCGGATATCTGCACTCTACTGTGCTCTAATATGCTCAATTTGTCTCTGGAGGGACACCGACAGTGGTATCGGTAGGCTACGTTGAGATAATCTACGATTGGTTAGCTTGTGTTGTGTCAGGTGGGGGTAGGATGTCTTTGACCCTTGTGCTTTACACTGCATTGCGGCTGACTTGTGCTCTCTACGAAGCTCTAGTATATACTGCTTGTCTATGGGGATGTCAACAATAGTGTTGTAGGCACGATAGATTGGGTTGGGTCACGTTTGGATGTGTTACGTTTGCTTAGGTTAGGACGGTACAGTTTTAACCTTCCTGCTATACACTGCTATTCGGTGAATTCCTGCGCTCTACCGTGCTCTAATATTCTCAGCTTGGCTCTGGGGTCGCCAGAAATTGTGGTCCCGGCAGGTTGGGTAGAGTTAGGTTACGTTTGGTTAGGTTATGTGTTTGGGTTAAGTTTGAGTAGCCTTGACTTCCTTGGCATAGACTGTTATTCGCTGGATTTCTGTGCTCTACTGTGCTCTACTATACTCTTCTCGAATCTGGGGAGGCCAGCAATAGTGCCCTCGGCACATTCGGTGCAGTTAGGATACTTTCGATTAAATTATTTCGGTTTGGTTAGGAGGGGATAGCCTTGAACCTTGAGCTATACACTGCTGTTCGTTGAGATTCGGCGCTCTACATTGCTCTACTATACTCTGCTCGACTTTGGCGGCGGGGGCGGGGGGTTCGCCAGTAGTTGCCGTGTCACGAAAGGTTGTGTTAGGTTACGTTTTGTTTGTATGGGTTGGGTTAGGTTTGGTCTTGATGGCTTCGACTTCTGAGCTATACACCGCTATCCGGTTGATTTCTGTGTTCTACTGTGCTCTAATATTCTCTGCTTGGCTCTGCGGAGGCCAGCATTAGCGGTCTCGGCACATTAGGTTGAGTTATGCTACGTTTGGTTAGGTTATGTTCGTTTCGGTTAGTTAAGGATAGCTTTGACTTTCTTGGCATGGACTGTTATACGGGGGATTTCTGCGCTCTGGTGTGTCCTTCTATACGCTGCTCGACTCTGGGGAGGCCAGTAATATTGGTCCCGGCTGTTTAGTTTCATTTACGCCGCGTATGTTTATATTACGCTTAGTCAGGGCAGGAGAGGATGGCAATGACTTTTGTGCTATATACAGATATTCGGTGGACTTCTGTGCTCTACTGCGCCCTTGTGCGTTCCGCTTGGCTCTGGGGGTGCCAGCAATAGTGGTCGCTGCACGTTAGTTTGGGATAGGTTACGTTCGGTTATGGTACGTTTGGTTAGGGTAGGAGAGGATAGCATAGAACTTTGCGCTATACACAGCTTGTCGGTGGATTTCTGCGCTCCACTTTTGTCTGATATCTTCAGTTCGGCTCTGGGAAAGAAGCAATAGTTGTCTTGGAACCTTAGGTTAGGTTAGGCCATAACAGGTTTTCTTTGTCATTTGAGAATTACAATTCAACGCCGCGGACATCTGTGATCTGCTGTGCTCATGTTTATCCTGCTTAGCTCTGGAGAGGACAGCAATTGTGGTGTAGGTAGGTTATGTGAAATTAGGTTACGCTCGGTTATGCCATGTTTGGCTAGGTTATGCGAGGGCAGCTTTGACTTTTGTGCTATACACTGCTATTCGGTGTATTCCTGCGCTCTCCCGTAATCTTATATGCTCCACTCCCCTCCGGCGAGCAAAGAACCAGTGGCCGCGACGCGTTACGTATAGTTAAGTTGCGTTTCGCTGGGTTATGTTTGTTCGGGCTAGGATAGGTATTTGCGACTTTTACACGCTTGTTTACGTTAGGTTTGTATAGCTTTGTCTTTCGTGGAATACAGGGTTATTCGGTGGCTTCTTCGCCCTACTGCGCTGGAATATATTCTGCATGGCACTGGGACGTCCTGCATTAGTGGTCGCGGCTCCTTATGTTGAGTTATGCTTCGTTCGGTTAGGCTATATTTGGCTGGGTTAGGTCTGGCTAGCTTTGATCTTTCTGCTATACTCTGAGATTCTATGTATTTCTGCCCCCTCCTCTCCTCTAAAATATTCTGCTTGGCTCTGGCAGGCAAGCAATAGTGATCACGTTACGTTAGACTCAGTTAGGTCACGTTTGGTTGCTTCTCGATTGTTCATGTTAGGAGATTCAAGCTCCGACTTTTGTGCTATGCACTGCTATACGGTGTATTCCTGCGCTCTACATTGCTCTACCATACTCTGCTCGAACCTGTGTCGGCCAGCAATAGAGGTCGTGGCACGAAAGTATAGTTCGGTTACGTTTGGTCATGTCTTGTTAGGTGGGGGTAGGGGAGGATAGCTCGGACTTTTGTGCTACACGCTGCTTTTCGGTTTATTCCTGCGATCTACTGTGATCTGCTATATTCTACTTGGCCCTGCGGCGTCCAGCAGTAGGGGATGCGGGTCGTTATCTTGAGTTAGACTTCGTTCGGTTAGGTTATATTTGCTTGGGCTAGGTGCGGGTAGCTTTGACTTTTGGGCTGTAAACTGCGATTCTATGGATTCCTGCTCTCTACACTTCTCTAGTATGTTCTGCTTGGCCCTGGGAAATACTGCAAGTGTAGTCTCGGCGCCTTATGCTGAGATAGGCAACGTTTGGGGGCATATGTTACGTCAGGTTAGGTAAGGTTATCTATAGTTTTGCGATTTACACCGCAACGACGCTGACTTCCGTGACCAACTGTGCCTTAGTATATTCTGCTTGGCTCTGGGGAGGTCAGCAATAGTGGTGTAGGGCGGATAGATGCAGTTATGTTAAGTTTGGTTTTGTCACGATTGGTTAGGTTAGGAGAGGATATCTTTGACTTTTGTGCTATACACTGCTACTCGGTTGATTTCTGCGATCCACATTGCTCTGCTATCCTCTGCTAGACTCCGCGGAGGAGAGCGGTAGTGGATGTGGCACGAAAGGTAGAGTGATGTTACTTCTGGTTAGAGTCTGCTTATTTGGGATAGGTTTAAGCAACTTTGTCTTTCTCGGCATGGACTGTTATTCTGCGGGTTTCTGCGCTCTACTGTTGTAGACTGTTCCCTGCTCAATCCTGGGGATGCCGGCAAGAGTGTTCACCGTACGATAGCTTGTGTTATGTAACGTTTGGCTGCGTTGCGATTGGTTAGGTTGTGCTAGGTTTGGTTAGGGTATCTATGTCTTTTGCGCATTACGCAGCATTGCGGCTGTATTCTACGCTTTACTGTGCTGTAATGTATTCTGCTGGCTCTGGGGCTGTCAGCAATAGTACTCTGGGCACGTCAGGTCGAGTTTGTTTACGTTTGTTTGTGTTACGTTTGGTTAGGTTAGGTTAGTTTGAGCTAGGTTAGGTTACGTTTGATGAGGGTAGACTAGGATAGCTTTGACGTTTGTGCTACGCACTGCTATTCGGCGGATTTCTGCGCAACGCTGTGGTGAAGCATGCTCTGCTTTGTTCTGTGGGGGCCATAATTTGTGGCCGCCGCTCGTTAGGTTTAGTTATATTACGTTCAGTTAGGTCAGGTTAGGTTAGGTTTGATCAGGTTATCTTTGCCTTTTGTGCTCTTCACTGCAATGCGGTCGATTTCTACGATGAACTGCTCTCTAGTATTTACAGCTTGTCTCTGTGGAGGCCAGAAATGGTGGTCTCGGCACGTAAGCTTGGGTTAGGTTACGTTTCTTTATGTTACGGTTGGTCAGATTAGGACATGGTATATCTGTTTTTTCTGCTTTTCACTGCTGTTCCGAGGATTTCTTTGCTTTGCCGTACTCTAATATGCTCTGCTTGGCTCTTGGGAGGCCAGCAATGGTGGTGTAGTGCAGTTCGTCGGAGTTAGGTCACGTTTGGTTATGCTACGTTTGGTTGAGTTAGGCTAGGGCAGCTATCACTTTTGTGCTGTACACTGCTATTCGGGTGATTTCTGCGCTCTGATATGATCTAATACGCCCTGCTTTGTACTGTAGAGGGCAGAAACGGTGGCTCCGGCGCGTTAGGTTGAGCTAGGCCACGTTCTGTTAGGTTAGGTTAGGTCAGGTTATGTCACGATATATTTGACATTTGTGTTTACAATGCACTGCGGCGGATGTCTCCGATCTACTGTGTTCTATTGGGCTCAGCTTTGCTCTGGGGAGGCAAGAAATAGTGACCACGGCATCCTAGATTATGGTCGGTTACGTTTGGACATCTTATGTTGGCATGGTTAAAGTACGGAAAGCTCTGGCTTTTCTGCTATACACAGCGATACTGTGGATTTCTGCGCCCTACTCTCCTCTAATATGTTCTGCGTGGCCCCGGTGTGTCCAACAGAAGTGGTCGCGGCACGTTATGTTGAGGTAGATTACGTTTGCATTGTTTAGGCTACGTTGGATTAGGCTGCGGCAGCTCTGACTTTTGTACTACTCACTGCAATTCTACTAACTTTTGCGCCCTCTTGTCCGCTAACGCAACCTGCTTGTCCACGTGGATGCCAAGAATAGTGGCCGCGGCACGTTAGGTTGAGTTGTGTTACGTTTGCTTAGGTAAGGTTTGTCTGGGTTAGGACGGGATGGCCTTGACCTTTGTCTATACGCTGCTATGCGGTGGATTTCTGCGCCCTGCCGCGCTCCAATATGCTCTGCTTGGCTTTAGGGAGGACAACAATAGCGGTCTCGGCACGTTACTTTGAATTAGGTTGCGCTCGGTTATGTTACGATTGGCTCTGTTAGGATAGCATAGCTTAAACTTTCGTGCTGTACTCCCGTATTCGGTGGACTTCTGCACTCTATATTACACTACTACACACCGCTCGACCCCGGCAGTCCAGCTGTAGTGGTGGCGGCACGTGAGGTTGAGTTAGGCTACGTTAGGTGATGTTATGTTAGATTGGGTTGGGTGCGGGTTGCTTTGACTTTTGCGGTATAGACTGTTTTTCGGTGGCCTTCTGCGATCTGCAGTGCTATAGTAAGTTTTGCTTGTCTCTGGGGCGGCCAGCAATGGTGGTCGTGGCACGTCTGTTTGAGTTAGGTTCCATTTGGTTGGGTTAGGTTTGGTTAAGCTTGATTAGGATCGCTATGACTTTTGTACTATAACCGGCTATTCGGTGGATTTCTGCGATCTAATGTTCGCTAGTATATTCTGCTTCCCTATTGGGGGGCCAGCAGTATCGGTATCGGCACGTTATTCTGAGATATGTTGCGTTTGGATATGTTACGCATGCTTAGGTTAGGACAGGATAGCTTAGTCTTTTGCGGCATGCACTGCTACTCGGTGGATCTCTGCGCTCTACATTGCTCTGATGGGCTCTGCTCAACGCTCGGGAGGCCGGCAATAGTGGTCGCCCCTCGTTAGTTTAAGTTAGTTTATGTTTGATTACGTCAGTGTACGTTGCGCTAGGTTAGGATAGCTCTGACTATTGAGTTATACACTACTATTCAGACTGTTTCAGTGCTCTACGTTACTCTGCTATACTCTGCTAAGCTCTCCTGAGGACAGCAATATCGGTCGCGGCACGTCAGGTAGTGCTACGTTACGTCAGCTTATGTTACGTTTAGTTTGGTTAGGACAGGATGGCATTGACTTTCGTGCTACACACTGTTATTCGAAGGACTTCTGCGCTCTACTGTTATTTAATGTACCCTGCTCTGATCAGGGAATGCTTGAAATTCCGGCCGCTGCGCATTAGGCTGTATTATGATACGTTTAGTTAGGTTAGGTTTATTTGGGTTAGGTAAGGATACCTTTGATTTTCGTGCTACACACTGCCTTTCCAGGGAACTCTGCGCTCTACTCTCGTCTATCATGACCTTCTTGGGGGTGGGGCGGCCAGCAATACTGGTCGCTGCCCGCTAGGCTGTGTTTAGGTACGTCTGGTTAGGTTGGGTTTGGCTTGGTTAGGCTAGGATAGCTTTGACATATGTGCTCAGCACTGACATCCTACGGGCCTCTATGCCCTACTGCGTTCTATCATATCCTGCTTGTCTCTGGGGAAGCCAGCAACAATGGTCGGGGCTAGTTAGATTTAGCTACTCTACGTTCGGCTACGTTAGGTTAGGTATGGTCAGTACAGGATATCTTCGACTTTTGTGCTGTACATAGCAATTTGGTGCCCTTCTGCGCTCCGCTGTGCTCCAGTATAATCTGCTCAGCTCTGGGTATGCCAGCTTTAGTGGTCATGCCACGCTAGGCTGTGTTATGCTACGTATGGCTTGTTTACGATTGGTTAGGTTAGGATAGGATAGCTTCGACTTTCGTTCAATAAACCGATATTCGGAGGACTTCTGTGACCTACATCGCCCTACTGTACTCAACTCCACTCTGGGGAGGCTTGTAATAGTGGTCTCGGCACGTTAGGTTGAGTTGGGTTACGTTTGGTGAGGTCATCATAGGTTTGGTTAGGTTTGGTTTGCTTTCACTTTCGTGGTACATACAGTTCTTCGGTAGGCTTCTGCGCTCTTCTGTGCTCTAGTGTGTTATGCTTGTCTCTGGGGAGTGCAGTAGTAGTGGTCTCGGCACGTTAGTTAAAGATATGTTGCGTTTGCTTGTGTTACGTTTGAATTGGTTAGGATAGATTAGCTTTGACCTTTGTGCTATACACTCCAATTCGGAGGATTCCTACGCTCTTCGCTGCTCTACTATACTCTGTTCGACACTGGGGAGGCCTCTAATAGTGTTCTCGTCCCGTTTGGTTGAGTTAGGCTAGGTTTGGTTATATTACATTTGCTTGGGTTAGGTCCGGGTAGCTTCGAATTTTCTGCTATACTCTGCGATTCAGTGGACCTCTACGCACTAATCTCCTCTATTATGCTCTGCTTTACACTGTGGAGGCGAACTATACAGGTCGCGGCAAGTTAATCTGAGTTAGGTTGCGATTGCTTATGTTAAGTTTGGTTAGCTTAGGATAGGGCACCTTTGGCTCTTGTGCTACATACTGTTTTTCGGTGGACTTCTCCGCTCTACTCTCCTTTAATATGCTCTGCTTTGCTCTGAGGAGGCCAGAAATAGTGACCGCGGAATGTAAGGTTGAGTTAGGTTACGTTTGTTTAGTTTTTGTTAGCATCTGTAAGGTCCGTATATCTTTGATTTTTCTGTTGCGAACAGCGACTCTATGGACCTCTGCGCTGTACTGTGCGCTACAACGCTCTGATTTTTTCTAGGGACGCCAGCAATAGTGGCCGATGAAAGTTAGGTTGAGTTATGTGGCGTCCGATCCGGAATTGTTTGGATGAGCTTGGTTGGGATAGATTTGACATTTGTGCTATACACTGATATCGAGACGGTTTCAGTGCTCTCGGTTCGTCCGATATACTGTGCTTAGCTCTCGTGTGGCCAGCGATAGCAGTAGTGGAACGTCCGTTTGCGCTTCGTAACGTCCGCTAATGTCACGTTTGCATAGGCTAGGATATTGTAGCTTTGACTTTTGTGCTATACTCTGCCATTCGGTGGATTTCTGCCTCTACTGCTGTCTAATATTCTCTGCTTTGATCTGTGAATGCCAGAAATTGTGGCCGCGGCGCGTAACGATGTGTTAGGTTACGTTTGGTTAGATTAGGTTTGTTCGGGATTGGTTATGATGTCTTTGGCTTCCGTGCTGTACACTTCCATTCTATGGACCTCTGCGCTCTACTCTCCTGTAATATGCTCTGCTTGGCAATGGGAAGGCCGGCAATTGTGCTACCATCACGTTAGGTTTAGTTATGTTACGTTCGGTTATATTACGTATTGTTCTGTTTGGATGGGGTAGCTTCGACTATTGTGCTGTGCACTGCGATTCTATGGATTTCTGTGCTCTAATCTACCCTGATATGTTCTGCTTGCCGATGGGAGGCCAGCAATTTTGGACTCGGCCCGTTAGGTTTGGTTAGTCCTCGTTCGGTTAGGTTAGTTCTGTTCAGGTTGTGTCAGTGTTTCTTTGACTTTTGCGGTTTAAACAGGTATTTGGTCGTTTCCTGCGCTCTTCTGTGCTCCAATATATTCTGCTTGTCTCTGGGGAAGCAAGCAACTGTGTTCACGGCACGTTGGGCTAGGTTAGGTTACGTCCCCTTCTATTACGCTTGGCTATGTTAGGCCAGGATAGTGTTGAGTGTTGTGCTGCACATTGCTATCCTATGGACTTCTGCGCTCTACTGAGCTCACGTACATTCTGCTCGGCCATGTGGTTTCCTGCTTTAGTGATCACGGCACGTTAGGCTGAGGTACGTTGCGTATGGTTATGTTACGTTTGGTATGGATAGGACAGGATAACATTGTCTTTTGTGCTATACACTGCTATTCGTATGATTTCTGCGCTCCTCGTTGCTCTACTATAATTTACTCGACTATGTGGAGGCCGGCAATGGCGGTCACGGAGCGCTAGGTTGAGTTAGGCTACACTTGGTTTGGTTTCTCTAGCCTGGTTTAGCTTTGGATAGCTTTGACATACGTGGTATACACTGCCTTTCGGTGGATTTCTGCGCTCTGCCGTGCTCTAGTATGTTTCGCTTGGCTCTCGGGAGTCCAGAAGAGGAGGTCTCGGCCCATTAGGTTTTTTTATTCAACGCTTGGTTTGGTTCGGCTAGGTATTGTTAGGTTAGGATATCTTGCATTTTGTGCTATATATTGCTATCTGGTCGCTTTCTGGGCTCTGCTTGGCTCTACTATAGTCTGATGGGCTCCGTGGAGGCCTGCAATTGTGGTCTAGGCACGTTAGGTTGAGTTGGGCAACATTTGGTATGGCTATGTTTGTTTGTGTCAGTTGCGGATAGCATAAACCTTCGAGGTGTACGCGATTTTTCAGTGGATTTCTGCGCTCTACCGTATTGCGCTATATTCCGCTTGGCCCCGGCGCGTCCAGCAATAGTGGTCGCTGCACGATAGACTGAGTTAGTTTACGTTTGGTAGTATTACGGTTGTTAGGTTAAGAGAGGATAGCTTTGACTTTAGTGCTATAGCCTGCTATTAGGTGGATATCTGCGCCCTACAGTGCTCTAATATTTTCAGCTTGGCTCTGGAATGGCCAGCGGTATTGGTCTTGGCACGTATTGTTGAGTCATGTTACGTTCGGTTAGGCTTGGTTAGGCTAAGTTTGGTTGGGATTGCAATAACTTTTGTGCTGTACACTGCTATTCGATAGGCTTCTGCGCTATACTGTGCTCTATTATGCTCTGCTTGGGTCTGGGGAGGCTAGCAATATTAGTCTCGGCACGCCAGTTTAGGTTAGGCTATGTTCGTTTATATTAAGTTTCGATATGATATTGTTGGGTAGAATACACTTTTGTGCGATAGACTGCTACTCGGTGGATTTTTACGTACTACATTGCTCTGCTATACTCTCCTCGACTCTTGGGAGGCCTGCAATAGTGATTTCGGCACGTTAGGTTCAGTTGGGCTACGTGTGGTTAGGATATGTCACTTTGGGCTAGGTTCGTATTTCTATTACTTTCGCGAATAAAAGATTGTCCGGAGGACTTCTGCGCTCTACTGTGCTCAATTATGTTCTGCTTGGCTCTGGGATGGCCAGCAATAGTGTCCTCGGCACGTTATGTTGTGTCATGTTGCGTTCGGTTAGGTTGGGTTGGGCTAAGTCTGGAATGCGTAGCTATAACTTTTGTGCTGCACACTGATGTTCGGTTGATTTGTGCACTCTACTGTGCTCTTGTGTGCCCTGCTTGGCTCTGGTGAGGGCAGCAATAGCGGCCTCGGCACGCTAGTTTGACTTACGCTATGTTTGGTTACGTTCTGCTTGTGTGGGTTTGGTTTGGTTAGCTTCGTCTGTACTGATATACACAGCGATTCTATGGATTCCTGCGTCCTACTCTCCACTAGTGTGCTTTGCTTGGCTCTGTGGAGGCCAGTAACTGTGGCCGCGGCTCGATAGAATGAGTTTACGTTTGGTTATCTCTGGAGAGGGAAGCAATAACGGCCTCCGCTCGTTAGGTGTAGTTACGCTATGTTTGGTCATGTTCCCTTGGTTTTGGTTCAGTTTGGGTAGCTTTGACTTTTCTGATATACACTGCGTTGAACTCACCGCTAACCTGCTCTGCTTGGCTCTTGGGAAGTCAACAATAGCGGTCGCGGCACGTTAAGTTTAGTTTGGTTACGTTTAGTTATGTTTCGATTGGTTACGTTAGGAGAGGATAGCTTTAACTTTAGCGATTCAGTCTGCTATTAGGTGGATTTCTGCTCCCAAGAGTACTCTGATATTTTCAGCTTGTCTCTGGGAAGGCCAGAAATAGTGGTATCGGCACGTTACGCTGACTCAGGTTATGTTCGGTTGGGTTAGGATAAGTTTGGTTAGGGTAGGTTTAACTTTTCCGCTGTACACTGCATTTCTGTGGATCTGTGCTCTCTACAGAGCTCCAGTATGGCATGATTCGCTCTGCGAACGGGAGCAACGGACGACTCGGCACGTTTGGTTGAGTAATGCTATGTTTGGCAATGTTCTGCTACTCTGGGTTAGGTTTGTGCAACCTTGACTTACCTGACACACACTGCGATTTTTGGGCCTTCTGTGTTCTGCTGTACAGTCGTGTGTTCTGATTGACTCTGGGTGGCCAGCAATAACGGTCCCGGCACGTTAGGTTGAGATATGTTGTGTTCGTTTGTGTTACGATTGGCTAGGTGAAGAGAAAATGGCTTTGACTTCAGTTCTATAGTCTGCTCTTGGGCGGATTTCGGCGCCCTACAGTGACCTAATATTTTCAGCTTGGCTCTGGGAACGCCGGCAGCAGTTGCCTCTGCGGGTTATTTTGAGCCTGGTTACGCTCGGTTAGGTTGAGTGTGGCTAAGTTTGGTTAGGATAGTCATAACTTTCGTGCTGCACGCTGCTATTCCGTGGGTTTCCGCGATCTTCTGTGCTCTAGTACGCGCCGCTTGGCTCGGGGGGCAGCAATAGCTGTCTCAGCACGTTAGGTTGAGTTAGGCTGTGTTCGGCTATGTCCTATTGGTATGGGTCAGGCTTGTGTAGCTGTAACTTTACTGATATACACTGCGATTCTATAGATCTCTGCGTTCCACACGCCACTAGTGTTTTCTGCCTGGCACTGGGTAGACCAGATGTAGTGGTCGCGGCAGGTTAGGTTGAGTTAGACTACGTTCGGTTATTCTGCGATTTGCTTGGTTAGTAGCGGGTAGCTTTGACTCTAGTGCTATAGCCTGCAGTTAGGCGCATTTCTGCGCCATAAAGCGCTCTAATATTTTCCGCTTAGCTCTGGGATTACCAGGAAATGTGGTCTCGGCACGTTATGTTGAGTCAGGCTAATTTCGGTTATGTTGGGTGAGGATATGTTTGGTTAGGTTAGCTTCAACTTTTGTGCTGCACACGGGTATTCGGTGGATTTCTGCACTCTACTCTGCTCTAGCACGTCCTGCTTGACCCTCCGGAGGGCAGCAATAGCGGTCTCGCCATGTTACGTTTGATTAGGCTATGTTTGGCTATGTTCTGTTGGTTCGGGTTATGCTTAGGTAGCTTTGAAATTCCTGATATATACAGACGATATATAGGTTTCTGCGCTCTACAGTGCTCTGATATTTTCAGCTTCTCTCTGGGAAGACCAGCAATAGTGGTCTCTGTACGTTATGTTGTGTCAGGTTACGTTCGGTTATGTTGAGTTAGGCTATGTTGGCATGGTTCGGCATGGGTAGCTTTATCTTTTCTGATGAACACAGCGATTCCATGGATTTCTGCGTTCTACTCTCCTCTAATGTGTTCTGCTTTGCTCTGGGGAGGCCCGCAATAGTGGTAGCGGCACGTTAGCTTCAATTCCGATACGTTTGTTTATATTACGATTGGTTCGGTTTGGAGAGGACATATTTGACTTTGGCGATAGAGCCTGCAATTAGGCGGATCCCTGCGCCTTACAGTGCTATAATTATTTCAGCTTGGCTCTGGGAAGGACAGAAATAGTGGCCTCTGCACGTTACGTTGAGTCACGGTACCTGCGGTTAGGTTGGGTTGCGCTAGGTTTTATCAAGGTAGCTTCTACATTTGTGCTGTACACTGCTATCCGTTGGATTCCAGCGCTTTACTGTGCTCTAGTGTGCCCTGCTGGCTCGGGGGGCGGGGGGGGGGGGGCTGAAAGGGACGTCTCGGCACGTTAGGTTCAGCTGGCAACTTTGGCTACGTTCTGCTGGTTTGGGTTAGGCGTTGGTAGCTCTAACTATTTCGATATACACAGCTATTCTATGAACTTCTGCATTCTACCTGCCAATATTGTGTTCTGCTTACCTTTGTGGATGCCAGCAATAGTGGCCCCGGCGCGTTAGGTTGAGTTATGTCATGCTTGAATATGGTTCGGTTGATTAGGTTAGGAGAGTATAACGTCGACTTTAGTGCTAGAGTCTACTATTTGGTGGATTTCTGCGCCCTACCGCCATATAACACGTTCAGCTTGGCTCTCGAAAGACCATCGATAGTACACACGACACGTTACGCTGTGTCACGTTACCTTCGGTTAGGTTGGGTTATGCTATGTTTGGTTAGGGTAACTTTTACTTTTGTGCTGTACACTGCGATTTGGAGGGTTTCTGCTCTCTACTGTGCTTTAATATATTCTGCTTGGCGATATTGAGGCTAGCGATAGCGGACTCGGCTCGTTACATTTATTTAGTTTGCGTTTGGTTGGATTAGGCTTTGTCGGGTAAGGTTAGGGTACCTTGGACATTTGTGCTATTCGCTGCTATTTGGTGTCTTCCTGCGCTCTACTGTGCTCTAGTGTGTTCTGCTTTGCTCTGGGGATACCAGTAATAGTGGACCCGGCACGTTATGTTAAGTTATGTATCGTTCGGTTTTATTATGTTTGGACATGTTAGGATAGGCTTTCACGATATAAACTGCTATTCGCTGTATTACTGCGCTCTACATTGCTCTACTATACTCTGCTCGACTATTCAGAGGCCAGAAACAGTGGTCGCTGCCCCTCATGTTATGTCAGGTTGCGTTTGGTTATTTTATAATTCGATTGGCTCGGAGAGGGGGGCTTTGACTTTTGTGTTATTTACTGCTGTTCGGTGGATTTCTGAGCTATACTGTGATCTGATATGTTCAGCTTGTCTCTGGGATAGATAGGAATGGTGGTATTGACACGTTATGCTGAGTTAGGCTACGTTTGGGTTGGTTAGGTTTTTCCAGGTTTACTCAGAATATCCTTGACCTTGTGCTTTGCACTGCAACGCCGCGGATTTCTGTAGTCCACTGTGCTTCAGTATAATCTGCTTGGCTCTGGGAATGTCAGCAGTAGTGGTCGCGGCATGCTAGGTAATGTTTGGTTTCGTTTGGTTAGATTAAGTTATGTTACGTCTGGTCAGGTTATGCTTCACTTTTGTGCTACAAACTGTTCTTCGGTGGATTTCAACGCTTCACGTTGCTCTACAATACCCTGATCGAGTCTGGGGTGGCCAGTAATGGTGTTCTCGTCATGCTAGGCTGAGTTAGGCTACGTTGCGTTAGCATATGTATGTCTGCGTTAGGTTAGGATAGCTACGTCTTTCGTGGTACACACGGTTATTCTGCTAACTTCTGCGCTCTACTGCGTTCTCATGTATTCTGCTTGGCCCTGGGGCGTCCAGCAATAGTGGTGGCAGCTCGCTACGTTTAGTTATGCTTCGTCTGGTTAGGTTGCATATGTTTGGGCTAGGTTCGAATATATTTGACTTTGGTGCTTGACACTGCAATGCGGCGAATTTCTGCACTCTACTGTGCTGTGCTATATCCTAGTTGGCTCCGTGGAAGACAGTAATAGTGGTCTAGGAACGTTAGGTCGGTCTAGGTTTCGTTTGCATGTGCTATGCTTGATTGGGTTAGGCAGGTATAGCTATGACTATTGTGCTGTACGCTGCTATTCGTTGGATTTCTGCGCTCTGATGTGCACTAATATGCTCTGCCTTACTCTGGGCAGTCCAGTCATAGTAGTCCCGGCACGTTGGGTTCAGTTAGCCAACGTTTGGTTATGTTAGGTTATGTCAGGTTAGGTTAGGTCATATTTGGCTTTTGTGGTATACGCTGCCATTTGGCGCTTCTCTGCGCTCTACTGTGCTCTGGAACACTCTGATTGGCTGTGCGCATTCCATCAATATGGTTCTCGGCACGTTCGGTTAATTTATGATAAACTTGAATATATTATGTTTGGATAGGTTGATACAGGGTAGCTATGACTTTCGTGAGATACACTGCAATTCGGTGGATTTCTGCGGCCTATTGTGCTCTACTATACTCTGCTCGGTTCAGGGGAGGCCAGGAACGGTTGTCCCGGCACGTCAACTTGATTTAAGCTACGTTTGGCTGTGTTACGTTTGGCTAGTGTTGGAGATGATAATATTGACTTTTGTGCTATATAATGCTATTCGGTGAATTTCTGCGCAATATTGTGCCCTAATATACTCTGCTCGACTTTGGGGATGCCAACAATAGCGGTCTCCGCATGGTAGGTTGAGTTAGGTTACGTTTGGTGAGGATAGGCCAGCCTGGCTTAGGTTAGGATGGCTTCGGCTCTTCTGCCATACATTGCCAACCTTTGGAATTCTGCGCTCTACTCTCCTTTAATATGTTCCGCTTGGCGATGGAGTGGCCAGCAGTAGTGATCTAGGCACCTTTGGTTGGATTCGGTTCCATACTGGTATGTTACGTTTGGCTAGTTTGGGATAGGATAGCATTTACTTTTGTGCCATGCAGTGCTATTTGGTAGATTCCTGCGTAAAACATTGCTCCACTCTTCGTAGCATGTCGCTGAGGTGGCCAGCAATAGTGGTCATGGCACTGTAGCTTCGTTTATGTTACGTTTGGTTAGGCTTGGTTGGCCTGTTTGGTTATAATGGCTTCGGCTTTTGTGCTGTCCATTTCCATCCTTTGGACGTCTGCGCTGTACCCCCCCCCCCCTAATATCCTTTGCTTGAAAATGGGAAGGCCAGCAATAGTGGTCTAGGCAGGCTTAGTTGGATTTTGTAGCGTTTGGTTACATTACGTTTGGTTAAGTTATGTGAGGTTAGGGTAGGATGGGATGGCTTTCACCTTTGCGCTTCATTCTGCTATGCGGAGGATTTCTGCACTCTACTGTGATATAATGTGCCCTGCTTTGCTCTGGCATTGTCAGAAGTACAATATAATTTAAAATATAGCGGCCGCGGCGAGTTAGGTAGGGTTAAGTTACGTTTGGTTAGGCTAGGTCTGTTTGGGGCGAGTTAGGGTGTCTTCGACTGTTGTGCTGCACAGTGCTATGCGGCGTATTTCTGCAATCTACTTTGCTCTAGTTTGCTTTGTTTGGCTCTGGGGAAGCCAGTAATAGTGCTCTCGGCTTATTAGGTTATGGTAGGATATGTTTCGTGTGGTTACCTCAGCTTTGGTCAGGTTTGGATAGCTTCGACTCTTCGGCTCTATAAAGTGATTCTATGGATTTCTGCGCTCTACCCTACTCTAATGCGCTCTGCATGACTCTGCGGAGGCCAGCAACACTGGTCGCGGCACGTTAGGTTAAGCTGGATCACGTTTGGTAAGGTTAGCTTTGGTTGTGTTAGGTTAGGTTAGCGATGACAGTTGTGCTCAGCAGTGATATTATGTGGACATCTGTGCTCTACTGTGCTATATTATATTCCGCTTCTCTCTTGGAACGCCAGTAATAGTGGTCGCGGCACGTTAGGTAGAGTTGTGTTACGCTTTGTTAGCTTAGGTTGTGTTTGGTTTGGTCAGGATTCATCTGACGATTGTGCCATCCACTGCAGTGCGTTCGATTTCTACGCTCTATTTTGCTCCAGCATATTCCGCTTGGCTCTGAGGAGGCCAGCAATAGAGGTCGCTGCACGTTACGTTGTGGTAGCTTGCGCTTGGGTATGTTGCAATTGGTTAGGCTAGTGGAGGTTAGCTTTGACTATTGTGCTATGCACTGCCATTTGGTCGGTTCCTGCGGTATACTGTGATCTGATACTTTCAGCTTGGCTCTGGGAAAGACAGCAACTGTGGTCTCGGCACGTTATGTTGTGTTGGGCTTCTTTCCTATGGCTTAGGTTAGGTAACGTTGTGTTAGGGTATCTTTGACTTCTTTGTATTACACTGCAACGGCGCATACACCTGTAGTCCACTGTGCGCTAGTATATTCTGCTTTGCTCTTGGAAAGTAAGCAATAGTGTTGTAGGTCGGTTCGGTGCAGTTAGGAAACCTTTGGTTATGTTAGGTTTGGTTAGGTTAGGATAGGATAAACTTGACTTTTGCGATATACACTGCTATTCGTAGGATTTCTGCCCTCTACGTTATTCTGATATGCTCTGCTTGGCACTTGGTTGTCAGCTCTGTGGTGTAGGCCGTTAGGTGTAGTTAGGTTTGGCTTGGTTATGTCATGTTATATTAGGATAGTCTAGGACGGCTATGACTTTTGTGCCGTACACTGCTTTTCGGGGGATTTCTGCGCGCTGCTGTGCTGTAGTACATTCTGCTTGTCTCTAGGGAGGCCAGCGATAGTGGTCTCGGCGCGACAGGTCATGTCACGTCACGTCTGTTAGGTTAGGTAATGTTAGGTTAGGTTAGGTTAGGATAGCTTTAACTCTTCTGCCATTCATTGCAATTCATTGGACTTCTGCGATCTATTCTCCTTTAACATGTTCAGTGTGTTAATTGGGAGGACAGTAGCAGTGGCCTAGACAAGTTAAGTTGGATTAGCTTATGTGCGGTTATGTTACGTTTCGTTAGGGTCTGCTTGCTTGGGATTGGTTTGTATAGCTTTGACTTTCATGGCATAGACAGATACTCGGTGGATTTCTGCGGTGTACTGCTCTCGACTATGATCTGCTCGACTCTGGGGAAGGCAACAATAGCGGTTGCTGCACTTTAGGTTGAGTTAGCTTAAGTTTGGTTATGTTGCGATTGGATAGGTTAGGAGAGGGTAGCGTTGACTTTAGAGCTATAGTCTGCGATCAGGTGGATTTCTGCGTCCTACAGTGCTCTAGCATGTTCAGCTTGGATCCGGGAAAGCCAGAAATAGTGCCCTCGGTACGTTACGTGGAGTCACGTTACGTTCGGTTATGTTGGGTTAGTCTAAGTTTGGACACAATAGCTGCTACTCTTGTGCTGTACACTGACTTTCGGTGGATTTTTGCACCCTACAGTGCCCTAACAGTTTCAGCTTGGCTCTGGGAGGGCTAGCAATAGTGGTCTCGGCACGTCAGGTTGAGTTAGGCCATGTTTGATTATGTTCCGTTGGTTTGGGTTAAGTTTGGGTAGCATTGACTTTTCTGATATACCCTGCGATTGAATGGATTTCTGCGTTCTATTGTCCACTAATGTGTTCTGCTGGGCTCTGGGGAGGCCAGCAATTGTGGTCTCGGAACGATGGGTTTAGTTAGGTTACGTGTGGTTAGGTTACGTTTGTTTGGGTTAGGTATGGATAGCTTTGACTTCTGCGCTACACATTGCTATTCGGGGGATGTTTGCGCGCTACTGTGATCTAATGCTCCCTGCCTTGATATGGGAAAGCTTGAAATATTGGACGCGGTGCGATAGGATGTGTTCTGTTTCGTGCGGTTAGGTTAGGTTTGTTTGGGTTGAGTTCGGATAGCTTCGACTTTCCCTCTACACACTGCGGTTCTATGGACTCCTGCGCTCTCCTCTCCTCTTTTATGCTCCGCTTGGTAGGTTAGTTTGGTTTAGGTTAGGGTAGCTTTGACTATTGTGCCCAACACTGATGTTCTATGGACATCTGTGCTCTATCGTGCTATGTGACATTTCGCTTGTCTCTGGGGAGGCCAGCAGTATTGGACTCGGCTCGTTAGGTTTACTTTGTCTACGTCTGGTTGGGTTAGGTTAGGATATCTTTGACTTTGTGCCTTACGCTGCAACGCCGGGGATTTCTGCAGCACAATGCGCTCTGGTATATTCTGCTTGGCTCTGGGGCAGTCAACAATAGTAGTCGCGGCACGTTAAGCTGTGCTTTGTAACGTTCGCTTAGGTTATGTTAGGTAAGGTATGGTCACGTTTTCCTTGACTTTTGGGCTACACACTCTCTTCGGCGGTTTTCTACGCTCTACATTGCTCTGCGATGCTCTGCTCGATACTGGGATTGTCACCAATAGTGGTCCAGTCACGTTAGGTTTAGTCTGGCTACGTTTGGTAGGACGTGTTTCCTTGAGTTAGGCTTGGATAGCCCTGATCTTCGTGGTAGAAACAATAGTACGGTGGGATTACGCGCTCTACTGCGCTCCACTGTACTCTGCATGGCCCAGTAGTGCCCAGCATGTGTGGTCGTGCTTCGTTGTATTGATTAATGCTTCGTTAGGTTAGTTTTTATTTGTTTGTGTTAGGTCTGGATGGCTTTGACTTTACTGCTATACACAGAGGTTGTATGGAGTCCTGCGCTCTACTCTCCTCTAATATATTCTGCTTGGCCCTGCGGAGGCCAGCAGTGGCGTCCACAACACGTTAGGCAGTGTTAGGTTACATTTGGTTACGTTAATGTTGGTTGGGTTAGGGGGGGCTATCTCTGACTTTGTGCTATATACTGTTATTCGGAGGACCTCTGCGCTTCACTGTGACCTGATATGCTCATCTTGGCTCTGGGAAAGGAGGTAATAACGGTATCGACACGTGAAGTTAAGTTAGGTTACGTTTGGGTAGTTCAGGCTTGTCTGGGTCCGGTTATAATGGCTTTGCCTTTCTGCCATACGCTACCATTCAATGTACATCTGTGTCTTACACTCATATAATATGTTCTGCTTGGCGATGTGGAGGCCAGCAATAGTGATCTATGCACGTTAGGTTAGATTATGATGCGCTTGGATATGTTACGTTTGACAATACTAGGAGAGGTCAGCTTTGACCATTTGGCTGTGCACTGCTTTTCGATGGATTTCTGCGCTCTACTGTGGCCTAATATTCTCTGCTTTGCTCTGAGCGGGCCACAAACAGTGGCCGCAGCGCGTTAAGAAGAGATAGGTTACGTTTGGTTACGTTGTACTTGCTTGGGTTAGGATAGGAGAGCTTTGTCTTTTGTGCTCAACATAGATATTATGTGGACTTCTGTGCTCTGCTGTGCTCTGCCATATTCCGCTTGTCTCTTGGTTCGCCAGGAGTAGCGGTCGCGGCAGGTTAGGTTGAGCTTCTTTACGTTCGGCTAGGTTAGGTTAGGATAGGTCTGGATAGGAAGTCTTTGACCTATGTGCTTTTCACTGCAATGCGGCCGATTTCTGCGCCCAAATGTGCTCTGGCATATTCAGATTGTCCATGCGGGGGTCAGCAATTGTGGTCTAGGCACGTTAGGTTCAGTTAGTTTACGTTTCGTTATGTTATGATTGGGTAGGTTAGGCTAGGATAGCTTTGACTTTTGTATTATCAACTGCTGTTGGTTTGATTTCGGTGCTCTTCTGTGCTCTATGCTTTGCTTGTCTCTGTGGAGGCCAGAAATAGTGCTCTCGGCCCATAAGTTTGAATAGGTTACGTTTGGCCAGGTTATGCTACCTATGGCTAGGTTCGTATAGCTTCGACTTTTCTGCTATACACTGCAATTGTGTGGTCTCTTCTCCTTTCTCTCCTCTAATATGATGCGCTTAGCTCAGGGAGGCCAGCAATAGTGGTCACGGCACGTTAGTTTGGGAAAGGATACGTTAGATTGTATAACGTTTGTAATGGTTAGTACGGTGTATCTTTGACTTTTGTGCTATACACTGCTGTTCGATGGATTTCTTCGTTCCACTTTGCTCTACTGTACTGTGCTCGACTATTGGAAGGCAAGCAATAGTGGCCGCGGCACGAAAGTTTGAGTTATGCTTGGCTTGGTTGGGTTATGTTAGTTTGTGTTAGGTGTGCATGGCAGTGCCTTTCACGGTATACACTGCTCTTCTGTGAATTTCTGCTCTCTACTGTCCTCTGGTATGTACTGCTTGGCACTGAGGAGGCCAGAAGTAATGGTCTCGTCTCGTTTGTCTTAGTCAGTCTACGTTCGGTTTGGTTAGGTTAGGTCATGTGAGATTAGGATATCTTTTACGTTTCAGCTATTCACTGCCCTTTGGAGGCTTTCTGCGCGCTGCTGTGCTCTAGTGTATTCTACTCGGCACTGCGGAGGCCAGCAATATTAGTCTACGAACGTTAGGTTGGATTATGTTGCGCTTGGTTTCGTTACGTTTGGTTAGGTTAGGATACGATTACCTAGACTTTTGCGCTATACACTGCTATTCGGTGGATTTCTACGTTCTACATTTCTCTACCATACTCTGCTCGTCTCTGGGGTGGCTGTAGTAGTGGTCTCTACACTTTAGTTTCGGTAAGGCTACGGTTGGTTACGTTACGTTTGTTCGTGATTGGTTAGGGTAGCTTTGACATTCGCGTTATGCACTGTTATTCTGTGGACCCCTGCTCTCTATTGTACTCTACCGTCTTCTGCACGGCCCTGGGGCGTCCTGCAGCAGTGGTCGCTTCTCGTTATGTTGAGTTAGGCTTCGATTGGTTAGTTTATAATTGCCTGTGTTGGGATGGATGGCATAGACATTTCTCCTATACACAGCGACTATACGGTTTCCTACTATGTACGCCCCTCTAATATATTCTGCTTGGCTCAGGGAGCGGCAGCAATTGTGGTTGCGTCTCGTTACGCTGTGTTATGCTTCGCTTGGTTTGGTTATACTTGTTTGTGTTTGGTATGGGTAGCTCTGACTTTTCTGTTGTAAACTGCGATTCTATGCATTTCCGCTATCCACTCTCCTCTAATATGTTCCGCTTGGCTCTGGGGAGGCCAGCAATATTGGTCTCGGCACTTTTGGTTCAGATAGGATATGTTCCGTCATGTTACGTTAGCTTCGGTTAGGTTTGGATAGCTTCCACTTTTCTGCTGTACGCTGCGATCCTACGGATTTGTGCGCAATACTCTCCTCTAATATGCTGAGCTCGACACCGTGGAGGCCAACAATACAGGTTGTGTCACGTTAGGTTCAGCCAGGTTACGTTTGGTTAGGTTTGGTTGGGTTGGGTTATGTTAGGATAGCTTTGACTATTTTGCTCAGAACAGATATCTTGTGGAATTTAGGGCTCTACTGTGTTCAGTCGCATTGCGCTTGACTCTGGAGCGCCAGCGATAGTGGTCGCGGCACGTTGGGTAGAGGCATGTAACGTTTGGTTGTGTCAGGTTTGTCTAGGCTTGGTCAGGATATCTTCGTCTTTTATGCTTTACACTCCAATGAGGCAGATTTCTGCGCCCTACTGTGCTCTTTCATATACTGATTGGCCCTGGAGAGTCCAGCGAAGGTATTCTCGGCGCGATGGTATAAGTTAAGTTACGTTCAGTTATGCTACGTTTGGATAGGTTGGCTACGAGGGCCTTGACTTTTGTGCTATAAATTGTTTTTCGGTGGATGTTTTTCGGCCTTCTACTGTGCTCTAATATATTCCGCTTGGCTCTGGGGAGTTCAGCAATAATTCTCTCATCACGTTACTTTCAGTTACACTTCGTTTGTGTACGTTAGGTTGTATACCACTTTTCTGCCTTGCACTGCAACGCGGTGGATTTCTGCGCTCCACTGTGCTCTGGTACATCCTGTTGGGCACTAAGGAGGCCAGATATGGTGCCCGCGGGACGTTATGTTGAGTTAGGCTACGTTTGGTAATGTTACGATTTGTTATGTTAGGATATCATAGATCTGACTTTTGTGCTATACAGTGCAATGCGGTGTATTTCTGCGCTCTGCTGTGCTCTAGTGTATTCTGTTTGGATCCGTGGAGGCCAGTATTTGTGGCCTCGGCACGTTAGGTTGGGTTTAACTGCATTTGCTTATGTTACGTTTGGTTAGGCTAGGAGAGTCTACCTTGACATTTGTGCTATACACTGCTATTATAGGCGGACTTCAGCGCTCTAATGTGTTCTGATATGCTCTTCTTGTCTCTGTGGTAACCAGTAATTGTAGTCTCGGCACGCTGGTTGTGTTAGGCTACGCTTGGGTGGGTTACGCTTGGTGAGTCTAGGATTGTATAGTTTAGACTTTTGTGGTACACACTGCTATCCGCGGATTTCTGAGCTCTTCTCCCTTCTAATATCCCCTGCTTGGTGCTCGGGAGGACAGGCATAGTGGTCTCGGCACGTTAGGTTGTGTTTGGTTATGTTTTGCTTGTGTTGGTTAGATCAGATTGGGTTGGGATACCTTTGACTTTTGTGCTATTCACTTCAACGCCGCGGATTGCTATGATCTACTGGGCTGTACTAAAATCTGCTTCGCTCTGGCGAGGTCAGTAGTGGCTGTTTAGGGCGGTTAGGTGGAGCTACGTTACGATTGGCTATGCTATGTTTGGCTATATTAGTCTAGAGCTGCTTTGACTTTTGTGCTGCACACTGCTATCCATGTGATTCCTGCGCTCTGCTGTGCCGCAGTATATTCTACTTGTCTCTATGGATGACAGCGATAGAGTTTTCGGCACGTCAGTGTAAGTTATGTTACGTTTGCTATTATTAAGTTTGGATAGGTTATGATAGGATAGATTTGACTTCTGTGCCATACGCTGCTATTCGGTGGAATTCTACGCTCCGCATTGCTGTACTATAATCTGCTGTGGTCGCTACAAGTTAGGATTAGTTAGATTACGTTTGGTTAAGTTAGGCTTTGTTGGATTAGGTTAGGACATCCCCTACCTTTGTACTGAACACTGCTATTCCACGAATCTCTGGGCTCTACTGGGTTCTACTATACTCTGCTGCAACCTGTGGAGGGCAGTAATAGTGATCTAGGCACGTTAGGCGGTGTTACGTTACGCTTGGATTAGTTAGGTTAGTTTGGGTTAGGACAGGATAGCTTTGACTTTTCAGCTATACACTGCTATTCACTGCATTTATGCGCTCTTCAGTGCCGCAGCATGCTCTGCTTGGCTTTGGGGAGGCCAGCAATAGTGGTCTCGGCAAGTTAGTTCGAGGCAGGTTACATTTGGTTAAGTTGGTTTAAATTGGGCGAGGTTACGATAACTTCGACTTTGCTGCTATACATTTCCATCATGTGGGGTTCCGCGCTCTACTCTTCTCTAATATGCACTGCTTCTCGGAGCGGAGGCCGGCAGAACTGGTCTTGACACGTTAGGTTGTATTCGATTGCGTTTGGTTATGTTACGTCTGGTGAGGTTAGGATAGGGTAGTTTAGACTTTTGTGCTATACACTGCTATCCGCGGATTGCTGCGCTCTGCTGCGCAATAATGTGCTCTGCTTGTCTCGATGGTGGACAGTAATTGTGGTCTCGGCACTTTAGGTTGTGCTTAGTTACGTATTGTTGGGTTAGGTTAGGACGGTTTGGTTAGGACTTCTTTGACTTTGTGTCATACACTGCTGTTCCGTGAATTTCCGCGCCCAACATTGCTCTACTATACTCCACTCGACTATGCGGAGGCGAGCAGTGGCGGTCGTGGCGCGTTAGCTTGAGTTAGGTTACATTTGGTTTGATTGGGATAGGTTAATTTCGGTTAAGATAGCTTTGATTTTCGTACTATACGCTATTATGTGTTGGACAGCAGTGACCTACCGTGCTGTATTACATTGTGCTTGGCATTGGAAACTCCTGCAGCAGTGGTCGCAGCTCGTTATGTTGAGCCATGCTACGTTCCGTTATGGTAAGTTGGATCACGTTAGGCTAGGATATCTACGACTTTTGTGCTGTACGCTGCTATCTGCGCATTTCTGCGCTCTACTGTGTTCTAATATCTCCTGCATGGATCTGAGGAGGCCAGCAATAGGCGTCTCGGCACGTTAATTTGGGTTATGTTACGTTTGAATGGATTAGGTTTTGGATGAGCTCGGTCAGGTTAACTTAGTCCTTCGTGCTATAGACTGCTATTCGGAGGATTCCTGCGCTCTTCTGTGCTCTTCTACATTCTGCTTAGCCCTGGGAATGTTAGCAATAATGGTCTCGGCACGTTAGTTAGAGTTATGTCACGTCTGGTTAATTTATGTTGGGTTAAGTTCGGTAAGGATAGCTTTGACTTTCGTGCAATACACTCTTCTTCGGTGGATTCCTGTGATCTACTCTGCCCTACCATATTCTGCCTTGCTTTGGAGAGGCCAGGAGCATTGGTCGCGGCACGTCATGTTGAGCTATGCTACGTTCTGGTAGGTACGGTTTGGCCATATTAGGTGAGAATATCTACGGATTTTGTGTTATTCGCTGCAATGTGGTAGGTTTCTGCCCACTACTCTGCTCTAGTACATTCTGTTTGGCTCTGCGGAGGACAGCAATTGTGGCCTCGTCATGTTAGTTTGTGTTAGGTTACGTTTGGCTGGGTTAGGTTAGGTCATGTTTGGTTAGGGTATCTCTAACCTTTGTGATATTCACTACAGTGCGGCGGATTCCTGTGCTCTACTGTGCTCTGATATATTCTGCTTGGCTCTGAGGATGCCAGCAATAATGTCCTCGACATTATAGTATGAGTTATGTTACTCTGGGTTATGTTACGTTTGGATAGGTCAGGATACTACAGCCCGTACTTTCGTTCTTTACATTGCAATGCTGTGCATTTCTGCTTTCTACTGTGCTCTAATATGTTCTGCTTGGCTCTGGGGCTCCAGCAATATTGTTATCGTCGCGTTATGTTGAGTTACACTATGTACGGGTAGGTTCGGTTAGGAGAGGTTGGGTTAGGCTATCTTTCACTTTTATGCTATGCACTGCAATGCAGAGGATTTTTGCGCCCTACTGAGATATAGTGTACTCTGTATGGCACTGGGGATGCCAGAATTAGTGGCCGCAAGTCGTTATGTTGCGTTATGCCACGTTAGTTTGTGTTACGATTCGCCATGTTACGATAGGATAGCGTTGACTTTCGTGCTATGCACTGTTATTCGGTGGATTCCTGCCCTCTACAGTGCTCTACGCTGATCTGCTTGGCCTCATGGCGGCCAGCAGTTGCGGTCGCGGCAAGAAAGGTTGAGTTGCAATACGTCCGGCTACGTTAGGTATCGTAGTGTTAGGTTAGGACAACTCCGACTTTTGTGATACACACTGCTATCCTCTGGTCTTCGGTGCACACCTGTGCGCTATCACACTCTGCTTGTCTCCGTAGACGCCAGGTATAATGCCTTCAGCACGTTGGGTTGAGTTGTGTTTCGCTTTATTAGGATAGGCTTGCCTACGTTTGGCAATGATTGCTTTGACTTTTGCGCTATACACTGCGTTTCGGACGGTCTCAGCGTTCTGCATTGCTCTGCTATAATCTGCTTAGCTCTGGTGTGTCCAGCAGCAGTGGTGGTGGCACGTCAGTTTGGGTTACGTTACGTCTTCTTGTGCTACGATTGGTTAGGTTAGGATGGTATAGCCCTGACTTTTGCGCCATACACTGATATCCGGTGGATTTATGCGCCCTGCTTCTATCTAATATGCTCTGCTTGGCACCGGGGTTGGCAGCAATAATGTTCCCGGCACGTTAGGATAAGTTATGTTACGTTTGGTTATGTTAGTTATGGTTAGGTTTTGTTAGGTTATCCCTGACTTTTGTGCTATGCACTGCTATTTGGAGGCTATCTGCTCTCTACGGTGATCCAAGATACGGTGGGGATGCCAGCGGTAGTGTTCTCGGCTGGTTACGTTTAATTATTCTACTTTCGGTTAAGTTATGTTTGTATGTCTTTGACTTTTGTGCTATATACTGCTTGCTGGTGGCCTTCGGCGCTCTAGTGTGCCCCAGTATTATCTGCTTGTCTCTGGGGAGGCCAGCAGTATTGGTCTCGGCACGTTAGTCTGAGCTATGCAACGTTTGGTTGTGTTGCGTTAGGCTTGGTTAGGTGCGGATAGCTTCGACTTGCGTGCTGCAAACAGTTTTTCGGTGGATTTCTGCGCTCTATTGTGTGCTATTAAACCCTGCTTAGCTATGGGGAGGCCAGCAATAGCGGTCTTGCCACGTTTGATTGTGATTGATTACGTATGTTTATGCTACGTTAGGTAATGTTAGGATACGAGAGCTTCGTCTTTTTTGCCATACACCGACATTCTGTGGGTTTCTGCGCTCTGTATAGCCCTACCATGCTCTGCTTGACTCTTGGGAGGCTTGCAATAGTGGTCTCTGCGCGTTAGGTTGAGTTAAGCTACGTTCGGTTGTGTTACGAATGGTTATGTCAGGATAGGGTGTCTTCGACTATTGTGATGTGCACTGTGATTCAATGGATTTCTGCGCACTACTCTCCTCTAATGTGTTCTAATCTGCTCTGTGGAGGGCAGCATTAGTGGTCATGGCAAGACAGGATGGGATAGGCTACGTTTGGTTGCGTTACATATGGTCACGATAGGATAGGACAGCTTTGACTTTCCTAACTCACACTGCTATACGGTTGATTTTTCGGCGCTCTTGGGTGCTCTATTGTGGTCTTCTTTGACGTACTGAAGCCAGCAATAGCGGCCGCGGCACGTTTGTTTGAGTTACGTTACGCTTGGTTTGGCCAGGTTACGTTAGTATGGTTTAGGTTATGGTATCTTTCCCTTTTCTGCTATACAATGCCTTTCTATGGACTTCTGCACCCTACGCTTCTCTAATATGTTCTGCTTGGCTACAGGGGTGCCAGCAGTAGTGATCTCGGCACGTAAGGCTGAGTTAGCCTGCATTTGGTTATGTTACTATTGGTTCGGATAGGAGAGCATAGCTTATACTTTTGTGCTGCTCTCTGCTATTCGGTAGATATCTGAGCTCTACATTGTTCTACTAAACTATGCTCGACTCACGGGAGTCCAGTCGCAGTGGTCGCGGCTCGTTAGAATTTGTCACATTACGTTTGGCTTGCTTAGTTTGCGTTGTGTTAGGTTAGGATAGCCATGAGCTTTGTGCTAAGCACTGCCATTCTATGGACTTCTGCCATCTTCTGTGCGCTATCACACTCCGCTTTTCCCTACGGACGACAGGCATAGTGCTCCCCGCATGCTAGGTTGAGTTATGTCACGCTAGGCTTTGTCATGTTTGGCTGAGCTTGGTTAAGACAGCCATGACATTTGCGCTATACACTGCTATTCGGATGATTCCAGCGTTCTACATTGCTCTCCTGTACTCTGCCTAGCACTCGTGGGGCCAGCAATAGCGGTCATTACACGTAATGTTGCAATAAGTTACGTCTGCTTGTCTAACGTTTGGTTTCATTAGGAGAGGATAGCTTTGACTTTTGTGCTTTGCACTGCTATTCGGCGGAATTCTACCCTCTACTGAGCTCCAGTATATTCTGCTTGGCTATGCGGAGACAGCAGAATTGGTCTCTGCACGTTAGTCTTAGTTATGTTGCGTCTGGTCATGTTAAGATTGGTTAGGGTAGGAGAGCGTAGCTTAGACTTTTGTGCATTCTCTGCTATTCGGGGGATTCCTGCGTTCTACATTGCTGTCCAATTCCCTGCTCGACTCTCGGGAGGCCAGCAACAGTGGTCGCAGAACGTTAGGTTGTGTTAGAATACGTTCGGTTAGGTTAGGTTACGTTGGGTTAGGTTACGATATCTTTGACTTTTGTTCTACACACGGCCGTTATATGGACCCGTGCACTCTACTGTGCGCTACCGCAATCTGCTTGTGCCTGTGGACTCCAGGAATAGCGGTCGCGGCAAGTTAGGTTAAGTTACCGCTAGCTTGTTTAGACGAGGTTCGGTGAGGTACAGTTGGGATAGCATTGGCCCATGTGCTACATTCTGCCACTGGGATGACTTCAGCGTCCGACATTGCTCTGCTGTACTCCGCTTGGCTCTTGTGAGGCCAGCTATGTTTGTCGTGGCACTACAGGTTGTGTGACATTACGCTTGGCCTGGTTAGGAGAGCTTAGCCTTGTCATTTGTGCTATACACTACTATTCGGTGGAATTCTGCGCTCCACAGTGCACTAATATGCTCTGCTTCGCTCTGGGGAGATGCGATATTGTGGCGCAGGCACGATAGGTTGTGTTATGTTCGTTTTCTTAGGTAAGTTTCGGTTAAGCTTTGTTAGGATGGCTTTGACATTTGTGCTATACAACGATATACGGTGAACTTCTGCACTCCAATGTGCTCTAGCATATTCTGGTTGGCTGCGGGATGGACAGCAGTATCGGTCTCGGTACGTTTGTCTGAGTAAGGTTTCGTTTGGCTATACTACGTTTGGATAGGTTAGGATAAGATAGCTTCCGCTCTTGTGCTGTACACTGCAATCCGGCGGATTAATGCGCTGAGTTGTGCTCTCGAACATTTTGCTTGACTTTGGAGAGGTCAGCAACATCGGCCTCGGCACGTTAGGTTAAGCAACGTTGCGTTTCCTTATATTACGTTTGAATAGGCAAAGGGAGGCTAGATTTGACCTTCGTGCTATACACTGATATTCGGTGCATTTCTACGACCTTCGTCGCTCTACTGTACTCTGCTCAACTCTGGGGAGGCCATTAATAGTGGTTTCGGGCGGTTATGTTGAATTAGGCTACGTTTCGCTACGTTTCGCTAGTTAGGGTTAGGCTTGGATAGATATGACTTTCGCGGTACACATTGATTTTCGGTGGATTTCTACGCTCTACTGTGCTCTACTATATTCTGCTTGCCCGTGGGGAGATCAGCAG
This sequence comes from Eufriesea mexicana, assembly GCF_001483705.2. NCBI lineage: Eukaryota > Metazoa > Arthropoda > Insecta > Hymenoptera > Apidae > Eufriesea > Eufriesea mexicana. The sequence goes on along the minus strand of NW_016911619.1, from coordinate 53,072 downwards.
CAGCGGTCGCGGCACAAAGTGTTGAGTTAGCGTATGTTTGACTACGCAGTGGTCCACAGATTAACCGCGTATGGCACAAAAGTCAAAGCTACCCTATCCTAACTTAGCCAAACGTAACATAACCGAATGTAACTCGTGCCTCAGGCTGAAGTGCCTGGACCTATATTGTTGGCCTCCCAATAGTCAAGCAGAATATACTAGAGCACAGTAGAGCGCAGTAACCCGCCGCATTGCAGTGCATAACAAGAGAGTCGAGGACAACCAAACCCTACAAGAACAAACCTGAACCAACCAAACGAAGCGTAGCTCAGCGTAACGTGGCGAGACCACTATTCCTGGCTTCCCAATATCCAGGCAGGACATACCAGAGCGAAGTAGGGCGCAGAAATCCTTCGAACAAGAGGGTATAGCACAAAGGTCAAAGCAACCCCGCCATAACGTTACCAAACGTAACAATACCGAACGTAACAGAACAAAGCAAACGTGCCGATGACACTGCGGCTGGCCTCCCTAGCGCCTAGCAGACCATACTGGAGCACAGGATAGCGCAGATATGCACCGAATATCTGTGTATAGCACAAAGCCCGAGGCTATCATATCCTAACGTAACCAATCGCAACATAACCGAACGTAAGGTGACTCCATCTAACGTGCCGTGAAAGCTATTACTGGCGCCCAAACATCCGAGTGGAACGTATTAGAGAAGAATAGAGCACAGAAATCCATGGAATCGCAATGTAAAGCAGAAAAATCAAAGCTATCCTAACCAAACATAGCCTAACCTAGCCAAAACAAATGTAATCTAACCAAACCTAACGAGCCGAAGCCGCTATTGCTGGCCTCACCAGAGCCAAGAAGAACATATTATATGGGCGAAGAGCGCGGAAGTCCATAGATTGGCAATGAACAGCAGAAAAGTAAAAGGTATCCTAACCTATCCCAGACGAACCTAACATGACCGAACGCAACCTACCTCAACCTAGCCCGCCGAGATTAATATTGCTGACCTCCACGGAGCCAAGCGAAATATAGCAGTGCACAGTGGAGCGAGGAAATCCACCGAGCTTCAGTTTATATCAGAAAAGGCATAGACATTCGGACCAAACCTAACCTAACCAAACCTAACCGAACGTAGCCTAACTCAACCTAACGTGCCGAGACAACCATTGCTGGACACCGCTGAGACGAGCGGAGTACAGTCGAGCTACGTAGATCCTAGACATCCAACGAGCAGCAGTGTAAAGCTTACAAGTTATCTATACCCTGTCCTAACATATTCAAACGCAATACAAACAAACGTAGCCTAACTCAACCTAACGTGCAGCGACCATTACTGGCCTCCGCGGAGTCGAGCATAGCATATTAGAGCACAGCACAGCGCGGGAGTTCACCTAACAGCAGTATACAGCACAAAAGTCACAGGTAACCTACACTAACCTGTCCAAACGTAATATAAGCAAACGCATTATGACATAACCTTACGTGCCGAGGCCACGATTGCTGGATTCCCCACAGCCGAGTAGAACATTATAGAGCAAAGCAGAGCGCAGAAAGGCTCCAAGGAGCAGCGAATCGCACAAAGGTCAAAGGCGTCCTAACTTTACCAGGCGTAGCCTAACCTAGAGGAACGAAAACTATTTGAGCCTAACTAGACGAGGCCATAATTGCTGGCGTCCACAGAGCCAAGAAGAGCATACCAGAGCAGAATAGAGCGCAGAAATGCACAGAATGGCAGTGTATAACACGAAAGTCGAAGCTATGCAAACCTAACCCAAACAAACACAGCTTAACCATATGTAGCATAAATCGACCTAAAATGCCGACACCACTATTTCTGTCATCCTCAGTGCCAAGTAGAGCATACTAGAGCGCAGCAGAGGTCAGAAATCCAAAGAATAGCAGTGTATAGCACAAACGTCAAAGCTATCCGACCCTACCCAGACTTTACCTAACCTGACCGAACGTAACAGAACTCAAACTTTCGTACCACGACCACTATTGGTGGCCTCGCCAGGGTCGAGCCGAGTATAGTAGTGCAATGTAGAGCAAAGAAATCCGCCGAATAGCAGTGTTCAGCTGAAATGCCATAGCCACACTGTCCAAAGTTGTCCGCACGTAATAAATTCTGCCGTACCCTAACTAAACCTAACGATCTGAGACCACTATTGGTAGCCCTCTCAGGACCAAGCAGAGCCTATTAGAACACAGTAGGTCGCAGAAATCTGCCGAACAGCAGTTTATAGTACAAAAGTAATGGCTATCCTCCCCTAACCTAACCAAACGTAACGCAACCAAACGTAACCTAACCCAAAATAA